>NC_051154.1:722689-1022689 GCF_013339745.2 Dermacentor silvarum | reverse complement strand
AAAAGCGGCAGGAATCAGGGGTTTTGCGGCGTGTCATTCTAGCCACTGTACACCACGGTGGCCTCGCGGCAAGGCGCTGACGCGCGGCAACTTGCCGCTCGCGGCATGACCGCGCGTTTTTTGTAAATATATAAAAAGTAGCGCCAACTAAAGCCCCTATATATAAAAAGTAGCGCCATCCACTTCCCTCCTCCTCCGTTCCACTATCGCGCTCGGCGCGACCAGCGCGATCGAGGCGCGATATCGACAGTGGCGCCGCCTGCGTCGGGCCTGCCGTGGCAGACGAAAGCTAACGCGCTACCAGAGGAAATCCGAGGAAAACTTCGATCGCGCCCTGCGGAGAAGTTTTTGAGGCGCGATTTTGCTTCGTCAGTCAGTAACTGGTCTTAATAATGCCGTTTTGGAAGTAGCAACGCGACGATGCGAGACGGCGCAAATATCAAGTGTGCAGCAAGCGTTTGCGTACGCCGGATGGTAAACAAAAAAAGCCTTTTGCCCTCGCCTTGTCGGTTGCGGCAACTTAAGGCGCAGCAGCATGCCATCACAACGAAGTTCTTGTCCCTAACACGTTTGATCCGTTTGTGCGTACAGCACTTTCCTCGCACAGGCCCGAGAATGGCAGTTGGAGCGCGCTCGAAAGAAAAAAAAAATATATACAAAAGCGCGACGCGAACTTCCACGTGACACGGATTGGCCAATGGGGGAGCGGAGGAGGCTGGGGCGAGGAGGAAGCGCCGGGGTGGGCGCGGTGGCGGCAAGATCTAAGAATGGCGCTACTTTTATAAATATAGGGGCACGGCCGGACTCCACCCTCCGCGCTCCCTTACGGCCTTTGCAATGATGGATGCTGCCGCCTGTCGCCGCAACTCTGTGGTGGCGCTGTTAGCTCACCGTTGCCGCCTCCGCAAAGCGCGTTCACAGATGCGCTCCGGCACTAGCAACATCTGTGCAATTCCGGCTGTCAGACGCAAGTTATCTCAAATTTTAAAGCCTAATCTTTATTTTAAGTGCCAGAAGTCAACACCATAGCCTCATACGATGTGAATAAACGGCTTACAGCCTCTGTTTGAAGCCGCACGCCTGTAGCAGACGACGCTCGAAAGATTAAAGGGGAAGTTTAAGCCAACATCCACAAATATTGAATACAGATGTCGTTACTTAGGAAAAATGATTATCTCAGTACATGCACTTCAATTTATAAGAGAGGTTCAAATACTGTGAGGCTACAACAAAGGTAAAAATTTTACAGGTACAAACTATCTATTTCCTGATCAATACAGTGCACTCTTGTACATTTTGGTGCCAACAACCTTCACATCATGTACAATAAAGCCTAAAATATTTTCTGGGTGGCTTATGCACATAAGCAACTAGCTTTTCATTTTTTTCGTTAATCTTTGTGTGATTTACTAAATGTAGTCGGACAAATTTGTCAGCAATCACACCAGCTGTGCGCCTGGCGTGACAATTGCCAACATCTGGGCAGTTCAAGATGCGCGATTGTTCATGGTAGAGTGCAACGAGAAGTTGCAGCACTTCTGTTCACGGAAAGTGCTTCGCAGCCGTTTCAAAGAAAGCCACAATGTTGTCCAAAAGTGCCAAAAACATGCGATTTTGGTGAAGCGTACACTTCGCCGGCAGTGTCAAGAGGTCAGATTTTCGAGCGTGATCATAACCTTTTGACGAAAGGAAGCGCCAAATCTCACACTCTCTGACAACTTCTTCTGAATAACAAGGTCGTTTACTGCCATAAACTTGTATCTGGTGACGGAGAAAAACAGCCTTTTTCTCACGTTTCTGGGAATCGCCAACGATCTTTTTGACGGCAATATAGTGTTTGTCGTCGTTGTCCTCTTTCATCTTTTCTTTCTCTATAGAAAACTTTCTCAGTAGCCCCCCGCCCTTCGCGCGCTGGTAGGCAACTTGAGCCCGAAGCCTTTTCATCATGACCAGATAGTGACTAGCAAGGTAAGCGTTGTTACTGGTGGTTTGTGTTGAAGCACTTTGTCTCTCCTCGGTTACCTCCTCCCTGGCACCAAAATATTAATGATCAGGCAACAGCAACTCTGCTTTTCGCTTTGATGAATTCCCAGGAGCTGTGGGGTCACGACACGCAGGGCCCTTAAGCGGTCTCTTTGCAGCTGGCATTATGTAGGACGGATAGAGTTCGAAGATGGTCGGTACATCTCCCACAAGCGACTTCCGTATTCGGCATCCGGGAACATAATCACTCTCATTGAAGTGTTTGCTACACACTATACAGTTTACCGGGGAAAAACGGGAAATGTTTTTTCGCCACTTAGAACACAGTTCCGCATCGCTAGGAAATTGGTGAAATGAAAAAACACCCGGCGTCTTCCCCTGTTGAGATTTGCAAAATGGCACACAACAGTACACCATGGCTACAGTGATCGCGTTTGAGGCAGAAGGAAGGAACGACGCTTTCACGCTTGCAACGATCCCGCGGAGAAAGCTCACGCATTCAGCTGCAAAACCTGGCACACATTAGGTAGCACACGACGGATCGGCGACATAGACATGCTGCTTCAGACGCCGCCGTCAAGAACAAAGTGGTGAAGTAATTGCGCCCACAAAAGCAGACCAAGCAGACCACACTCATGTCGTGGGCATCAGCGGACAATTCTAACGAACGTTGTGCGCACAAGAATCTCGCCAGTCGGGACACCAGCATAGAACAAAGATCAAACTTGACAGCATTTACTGAAGAAAATGGCAGCAGCAAAACCAAGCCCGCGCAAGTTCGTATGGGTGTTCTGTGCCCGCGCTACGGTGGCTACCCGCGCGACCCTTCGCTCCCACGGACACGGTGAGGTGGTAGCGACCTCTTGCGGCGAGCCATCGAGCAGCTCGTCAGAAAAAATTACATTGACTCCCGTCGCGTTGCAAAGGCCGTAAGGGAGCGCGGAGGAGAGTCGAGTCCGGCCGTGATAGGGGCTTTAGCGCCAACCACTTCCGTCCTCCGTTCCACTGTCGCGCTCGACGCGGTCAGCGCTATCGAGGCGCGATATCGACAGTGGCGCCGCCTACGTCGGGCCTGCCGTGGCAGACGACAGCTAACGTGCTACCAGAGGAAATCCGCGGAAAACTTCGATCGCGCCCTGCGGAGAAGTTTACGAGGAGCGATTTTGCTTCGTCAATCAATTACTGGTCTTAATAATGCCGTTTTGGAAGTAGCAACGCGACGATGCGTGATTGCGCAAATACCAAGTGTGCAGCAAGCGTTTGCGCTCACCTGATTGTAAAAAAAAAAAAAAAAAAAGCCCTTTTGCCCTTGCCTTGTCGGTTGCGGCAACTGAAGGCGCAGCAGCATGTCATCACAACGAAGTTCTTGTCCCTAACACGTTTGATCCATTTGTACGTACAGCACTTTCGTCGCACAGGCCCGAGAATGAGAATGGCGGTCGGAGCGCGCTGGAAAGAAAAAAATATTGACCCTTTTCGCGGAGCAGTTTGTTTTAGAGAAACGAGATGGCGCTCACAGCGACGCGCCATACCTCTCCTCAGCGACCGCGCACGAATACGAAACCACTTGCCAGTAGCGCACCCAGGATCTCTGCCAGGGGGGGGTTGACAGTTTGCCAATACCATCTAAACAGCACTAATTTCGATTTCTTCACGGGAAATTGTCAAAAAATGCGCTTTTTGCGAGTGTGCAGACGATTGCGCGTCTTACATCTTAGTTGCAGTACTCAAATGCGTAAGGAAAGAAAAGTGGTTAAAGAAAAGGGGGGGTTAAGTCGGCCTCAGGGGGGGGTTACAATCCCCGAATCCCCCCCCCCCCCCCCCCCGTCGGTGCGCCACTGCCGCTTGCGCCTTGCTTCTGTGCGATCAGCTGTCGGAAATGCAACTGAGTTTTCGCTAACACACTGTGCTCCAATCATGCTAGATTGACCCCCGTATTCTTAAACACGCCTTCACTGAACGCTTCTACTCGACTCAGCCAAGTCGAGGCGACGAGCGTTCCTTCACACAAGGCGCCGTTGCGTTTCATGAACACTACTTCACTTTTCCTCCGCCAAGGAACGCCTTGAAAATGCGCCCTTGACTCGAGTGAAGTGCACCGACCGAGAAAAGCGTCTGATATCAAGGATATTCTTAAATGCGCTTAGCAAAAGCAAATTATTTAAGACAGATATGTGTTTCCGTTAATTTGGCTTCGTTATCAAATGACAACACGGCGCAATGCACAAATTTAGCTCGGCAGCGCTGCCACTGTTAGCGTTCGACTGATAGATCAAGCGGGAGCTCTGTTTGAGGTCTGGCAACGACCGCACCCGCAGCTGAGCAGCTGAGCATGGCTGGGAAATAAGAAAATTTGTGCCCGCATTTGTCTGCTGCTCATTGTTTCCTTGTGCTTAATTTGCGGTTCACGTTGCAGTTGTTAATCGTGGTTATTATGGATGATATTGCCCGTGTGTGTGCTGTGATCGAGCCGGATTGACTTCGAAGGAGGCAACGCATGGAACGGCTGATGGGCAGCGTTGGTTAACTTCAAGACCATGTGCCGCTGAAAGCTTTCTGAAAGCAGCAACGGGACAAAAAATAAGGGTGAGCGAGCAGTTTCTGCACGGAAGCACATTACGCTGTTGCGGGTTTGGTGAAGTTGCCGCCGCGCTATCAATAATACGTGTCCGATGTATCCAAGCATGACTGGCTCCAGTTGCTCATGCTGCGGGCATTAGCACCCGAAGCATACTATTCGATGCAGCATAAGGTTGCACGAGACGTTATTTTTTTTTCTTTTTTGCTTTGGAGCTTGTGGGATATTCGGCGCGACAATCTGTTATCGGTTCAGCTGTTTAAACTAAAGCCCCTATATTTATAAAAGTAGCGCCATTCTTAGATCTTGCCGCCACCGCGCTCACCCCGGCGCTTCCTCCTCGCCCTCTCTTAGCCGCCTCCTGTCGCCCCAGCCTCCTCCGCTCCCCCATTGGCCAATCCGTGTCACGTGGAAGTTCGCGTCGCGCTTTTGTATATTTTTTTTCTTTCCAGCGCGCTCCGACTGCCATTCTCGGGCCTGTGCGACGAAAGGGCTGTACGCACAAACGGATCAAACGTGTTAGGGACAAGAACTTCGTTGTGATGGCATGCTGCTGCGCCTTAAGTTGCCGCAACCGACAAGGCGAGGGCAAAAGGCTTTTTTTGTTTACCATCCGGCGTGCGCAAACGCTTGCTGCACACTTGATATTTGCGCCGTCTCGCATCGTCGCGTTGCTACTTCCAAAACGGCATTATTAAGACCAGTTACTGACTGACGAAGCAAAATCGCGCCTCAAAAACTTCTCCACAGGGCGCGATCGAAGTTTTCCTCAGATTTCCTCTGGTAGCGCGTTAGCTGTCGTCTGCCACGGCAGGCCCGACGCAGGCGGCGCCACTGTCGATATCGCGCCTCGATCGCGCTGGTCGCGCCGAGCGCGATAGTGGAACGGAGGAGGAGGGAAGTGGATGGCGCTACTTTTTATATATAGTGGACTCTGGGCTTGGGCTCCCGTGTACTGGTGAGGGATAGTGCCCCTGTATAGGCAGGGCCTCTCTTTTCCTGGCGCCACCGGCACCACCGTTGGCCGAGCGTCGTAACGCCGTGACAAGTGATATAAGTCGTTCTACTCGGCACAGAGCAGAGAACATGGAGGAAACAACGCCGGTATACCACTTGCTTCAGCTCTTGTGCCATCCGTATCAGCAAAGGCGCGTTCCCATCACGGCGTCAGGAAGCACTTCTGGGGCGCGATTTTGTACGCGTTCCAAAATGGAACGGAGGCGGTTCGTTCTTTACGTCACGAAATAGGCGGTCCGCCATGTTCGCGAGGACGAGAGGAAGCAAAGAGCCAATGAGCGAAGTGGACGTCTGCGTCACGCTTTTGACGTCTGCTTAGGGACCGTATAACATACTTAGAAGCGTTTCTAACATGTTGAGAAATATTTGACTATTATGACTGAGTAGCAAAATATGTTGGTGTTGCTTTTCAAAGATTCAGTTTGGAATGCGGAACGAGTTAAACAAATTATTGCGGTTAATGTCTTGAAATGGCGCTAGGTGGTGTCGCAATTTTGCGAAACGTTTAGTGGTGGCGCTATCCACTACCCCGTTTCAAGCAATGCTTGTATGCATGTCTCCACCACTATTAAAATTCAAACGGCGCGAGTTTTGAAGCGGTTGGTTCGGTCAAGCCGTTACGTGCGGAGAGCCATGTAGGAAAACGTGTCGGCTTCTGCACCCGTTATGGGACCGCGCGTTTCCGAGGGCCAGCGAGAGACGGTGCTCGCTTTTATGGAGCCGCATCTCCAGCTGGCTTTAAGATCCAGCGAGCTGGGGCCGGGCTTCAGCCTTGTCGACCGACGACGGCTGTGGCAGCAGCTGGCCGACGTGCCGAACGCGGAAGGGCCCTTTGTGAAAACGGTCGACCAGTGAGGAAGCAGCAGGTCTACGAGGCCCGCCGCGATGCTACCGCTATAGCCCAAGAGCAAATGTGAGTGACCGTCGAATGGTCTGGGCGATTTGTCCTTCGACATTGGTGTGTATTTTCAGAAGCACTGGAGGGGGTCGCGCACCCGGCTTCCGGGGCCGAGTGCTCCAGCTGACGGGCGCGGTCCGCTTCCGTGGCGTCACCGACCTACCCTACCAAGAGGTAAGCACACTGCCGGCGTAATATCATGCGTTCCTGAACGGTGCCGACTTAGAGTTTGCCATTATCTCTAAGTGGTACCTTTAGCAGAACGCGACACTGTTGGTGAACAGGAAAATAGCGTCGGAAGCTTTAGGTTGGTAGATCCTTCGGTGTCATTTTACGTGAAGGACATAAATATTATTTATGCTCTGTTATCATAAGTGAATCATGAATCTGGAAAACAAGCCAACTTTTGATGTAAATAAGAAATATGCGTTGTATTAAGGACTCGGTATCCTATCTTGCCAACGATCAACAGCCGGGCAAAAGGTTGGTTGGCCCTGAAAAGGGTTGTTTGGTGGTAAGAGATGAATTTGAGTAGATGACTGAAAAGTAGTTCCAACAGGTCCTTGTCTGCCCAAACGAAGAGGGCATAACTTGTACATGACGCGTGACACTGCCAAAGGATGCCATCAGGCCAGTGGCTCTTCAACAGAGAGAGAGAAATCACTTTTTTTTATTCTGCGATAAAAAATGCATCAGTGCCCTGAGTCCAGGGCGTCGCTTGCGGCATGCTTCAGCGCTAGGCCGATGAAGTCCCCAAGGAATCGTTGGTCGTGAAGGGTGGTTGCGGCGGTCAGCCACTCGGAGGAAGGGGTAGATGGGAGGGATGAAGGTTTGGGTAAGGGGGGTAGTTTTGGATGGCATTGCCATAGGATATGTGATGTGTTAGGAGGATAGACACTACAGTGGCTACAGCGAGGGAGGTGGGCAATTGTTGTGCACGTTGCAATTCTTGACAACAACAGCTTCCAGCGATGAGCTGGTTGCGAGTAATCAGCAACTCATATGAACAATTCCACCACAATTATTCATTTCAGGTGCTGCGAAGGATCGAACAATCTACCACCCGGCTCGCCATCGCGGCAGAGAGGACGGCAGCGACTCAGGAGGGCATACTGGAGAAGGTGCGCTCCCTGGCACTAGTCGTAGCTGGCCACCTGCAACAAGAAAGGAGGAATTAATTTATTGTTTATTTTCACCTATACAATTTCATTTTAGTCATTCATTGTTTTATGAGTTCAATTTATCTTGTTTATTTATTGTTCTTTGAGTTTTATATCTTCACTTTCATTTTATGCACTTATTGTTGCTTCATTTTGAGTTTTACTGTTTAAGTTTCATTGTTGCCTTGTATGAGTAATGCAAGGGGATTTTTTGGACGAAAGGTGTAATGCGTGCACCCATTTTTGTATCGTAGTATTTTCCTCTTTCTATTTATACTAATCCAGCTGCAACGCCAGCGTGCTTTCTTTTATTTACACATTTCGAAGACCCTGGAATCATTACAAGTAGTTGTCGATTTCTGTGTATGGGTTTTGTACTGTGATATTTATATTGCTTCACTATGTTTTGTAGCTTACTGCACTCATTATGAAGCGTTACCGCATAGTGTTTGCACTGTGATATGTTCATTTCAGCACAGTGATGCTAAGGTACAACTACAATGTGGTCTTTTTTCAGAGCACCAAACTAGTCACTCTGCAAGTTGCATAGTTTCACAAATGAAAATGGCCATCATTATTGCACCACGCCGGTGATTGGTTTCCTCTAGTTTTCGTTCCAAGTGAGCAAGAATAAGTTTTAAGTGTAACACGTTCTGGGTGCTGTGAGATTGCAGAGCTAATTATTCATGTTGTATGTAATTTATGTTTCATCACAGCTGGCAAGTGCACTCACCTTTCTACAATTATGATTCACCTGTTCTTTAGCATCACACTGCAATTGCTGTCGAAAAATGAATGCTTCTGGTCAGTGACTCATAACACTGAGAAGGGAATGGACATACCTGTCAAAGTCATACTTTCTTGCAAGGTCACTTAAATGTAACTGCAAGTTTTATTTGCCGTGGTGAAAACGAATTGTGTGATGCTCATGTTGCAATGTTCTCACATGCTTTGCTACGTGTAGCATGCTGTATGTACAAGGTTCATGATGTACAGAGGTCAACACTCATGTCTAGAACACACTTGCGAGGGCCAAAGCAGCCACCTAAGCTTAAGCCGACCACCAGGTCGATAAAAATCAATGGGAACTGTACATTTAGTCATGCAAGCTCACATACAGCAGATTTTGTGCCACATGTCGTCATCAGATTCGCCAGCGCAGTCCTGCAAACATGATTTGCGCGTTCTAGAGATGTGTGTTGGCCTCTGTACTTGTCGTCATAGCATGTAATAAAGTTGACCTTTGTATTTTTGTGCTTTCACGTTAATTTACGTCTACCCATTTAGACATGATGTGACGAGTATAATGTCACAACACTCAGTGCTAGATTTTTTTCTTTTGTGGTTGAATCCGCGTTCATTACGCTTTACTTGCTTGCCTCGTCTGCGTATTCATGCTTGCATGGAAGTTTTCATACACCTAGCACAAGAGGTGGCTAGCAAGCATATTGCATCGTTCCTACTAATGTACACCGAGCGCCCGAATGCACAGGATGTGGCGGTTGCGATCATTCTGGTGTGTTTTATGAAAATTATGCAAACCTGTGCAAGAGTCTCCGAGGTTTATGCAAACCTTGGAGCCTCTTGCACAGTGAAGAGGGTACAATTGTTTCCGAGTCCACGGCTGTGGCATTCTTTTTGAAGGATTTTTGTATAACTTTACTTCGTTTGTGTTTAAATTATCATAATCTGTCGGATGTTTTGATTTGGAAACATTGACCATCCGTATGGAGGGGTACTTGATATGTATACAAGTTCTTTAATGTATTTTCCACTGTACAAACACAGCCTTGTGATAGCCTAGGGGCATTGCAATTTGTATAAATAAATTATGTATGTGTTATGAAAGCTCACCATTCCTGTGAAATCAATATTCCTATGACTATCAACAAAGTTGTTACCAACTAAAGTGCTCTGCCCTAGTTAGGGGCACCACATTACGAATACTTACCAAGCAGAGACTCGCCAGGCTGCAGTTGTGCGGCGAGGCGCGTACACAGTGGATTATGCTGCCACATCCAAGAGTCGTGGCCCGAATGAGGGAGCCGGAGGTCCACAACAAGGATGCAAAGTTCCGAGTTGCACACCTGCAATGAGGAGCAATACAAGATAGCGCTGCAGATATGCTCAAAATCCCTTTTTGCCATTCATATGCAGAAAACAATACATACATTTACGCTGGTATAAGCAGCTACACTGTTTCACTCATAGGCGTGCACAGGGTTTCGCATTTGGGGCCCTTTGTGCGCACGCCTATGGTTTGCACTAAGTGATCGCTAAATGAAAACTTGGGGCACGAAATTGCGCAAGAACACCCATACACGCCAAATCCAGCCCACGCAATGGTTGTAAGTACTTCCCTGTTCAAAATGCTTCCATCGTATCTTCCCTATAGTGTATCGATTTTTGCTACGACTGCTGCCCATGTTCCTAAATACCTCCAAAATGCACAACTCCATTGTGTATGCACGCCAGAACGAAAACACAATTTTGGTACGGCAAACGGCTCATGCACAGAAACACATGGCACTCATCATTACCGCTGACATGTCAGACTTCAACGAGCTCGTACCCCGCATGTCCTCTTTTAATCGTTACATTACTAGTTATGCCAGCTTGGGCATTAAACTGAACAATTGCTACTATGCGCGAGTAAAAATGGCGATTACAGTTTGAAGTAAAACATTCCAACGGTACTTACGACTATGACGTTGAGGGCGTAATAACCCTTTCTCGACATGAAGCTCGCCGTGTCGGCCGGGCTGAGTCCCTCTGGCTTCATAACGGCGATCAACGTGCCGTCGACGCACGCTAGCACGCCTGGAATGGCACCGCGTCGCGCAAACGCCGCCTTTGCCTCATCCTTGGCAGCCGGTGTCAATGAAAAGTCCACCAACTTTCTCCGGGCAGACACGGAAATGATGGCCTCCGTCACCTCCTGGATGGTGTTGCTCGCGGCCGGCTGCGCCATGCCTATTTGCTCCTCGCGACCAACGCTCCTCCGGAAGCTTCCAGTGCCGAAAAATCGCAGCGCGCACAACACCTTCCTTTCTGTGGAAAGGCCACTGGCTCGCTGGCATCCAATGATGGAGTCAAGCTCGTCGCACAAGCGACGCACTGTTCGTTTGGACAGACGAAAATATTGCCGGAACTCTTCCTCCGTCAACTCTTTAAATGCATCATCTACCTCGGGTCATCGTCTCTGCGCGACTGCAGCAGCCGCACAGGCGACACGAAAAGACACGGCAGAGAAAGAAAACGCCATTTTCTCCAACTGTTGGGATTCCCGATTTGGATTGAACCGGATACGAAAGAGGCTAACTGTCCCAAGCGCTTACGTTTTAATCCAATCCAAGTCGTCTGGTAGCCGTTCTAATCCGTTCTATCGAAACGGACGGACTCGGCAACCGTTCCGTTGCGTTCGTCCGTTAGCAGACACGGAATGATTGACAGCAGCAAGACGTCACGGTTCACGTCACAATTGACGTCATGGCGTTCGTCACGGTTCAAATTGACCAATCGTGTGCGGCTCGATGGAACGGAACGCCTCCGTTCCATTTTGGAACGCGTACAAAATCGCACCCCTGGCCTCTGAGGCCGGAGCAGCGGTCTTACTCTATCGCGTGCACTAGCCCAAGTAACACAGAACGTAGCGTAAACGTTGCCTGATTGTAACAAATGTCAGGCAAAGTTAAACAGCCAACCTCAACGTTGAATGTACGTTGCCAGGTGTACGTTCAAGTGATGTCATAAATAAATGTCACAGCAACGTCCTGACACCCACGTTGTGTCAACGTTGCATCTAAACATCAGTTTAACGTGTAAATGGTATCAATGTAGCAACGTTACAAAACAGCACGTTCCCAGAACGTTGCCGGATGTCACCAATAGTGACATCAATGGGATGCCAGGCTGCTGTAGCATTTCGCATGTATGCGTTCTTGCAACTATAAGATATTTTCATTTTCAACTAAACATTCATCTTTATCATACAGTGAGGTATGGAGATGTATAGTGGTTATGCAGTAATTAATATCTTCTAAGGAACACCATGTTAAATTATGTTTATTATGCTTCTCCACAGATAAGATCTGCTACAAATTATATCAAATGGCAGAAGAATTCACATGGAAAAAATGCTAATTGTTGCAACGGTTCACCTATAGTAGACAAAGTTACGCATAAAAGTATTCCCTTCTTCCACACCAAATGCACAAGACTTTGTGACTGCTTGCACGCCACATGCCCCTAAAAGTGGAAACATTAAGCAAGGGCCATCATGAATAGGTACAAGCCCCATGATACGAGCTGCATAAAAATGACGAACACATCCACACTGCACAGTGGATACACACAGATCATATCTACTTGTCCATATGAAAAACAGTGCATTTTTTTCAGTTGACGTATCATAGAAACGGCACTAGAGCAAAGGACTATAAGCCACCAATAGGGCTGCAAACACATCGTACACCAGCGCACATTTGTTTCACACACCACACAGGACGCATGCACGCTGCAGACATATTTTTTTAGGAGGAATCTTCGCGAGCCGCACGATAAACACAGAAGGTACGGACGACAGGAGCAAAACCCGCGCACATTCAACACACCGACACGAAAGGAAATGCGGACGATGCGGGTGCAACCTGCGCCACACGAGCTATCAACCCTCGTGGATTTGATCCTTTCCGCATAGAGAAAGAAATTCAACAAGAGGGGACACTCGGCAAAAACTGGCAACAGGAAACACGTCACCATACGTCACGCTATACTTTTGACACCGAACGTTAGCTGCCGCGAGCATCGAAAAAAAAAAGAAAGTGAACTTAAGTTAACAGGCATTCATTTATTTTTTTAATTCTTTGCCGCGAAAACTAAAACGTTTTGCGTATAAATGAACTTAAGCTTTGCGACTTATTTTCCTTGCCTTACCTTGCCACAGGTCAATGACGCGCCAGTTACATGCGTCATCCGCCAGACACTCCCCCGAAGCCAGCGAGGATGGCTGCGCGCGTGTTTGAGCGCTCGCGTGCGGCGACCCGTCTGTCTCCTTCTCTTTTTTTTTTTTTTTTCTTTTTTAAATGTAACCTGGTTTATTGGGCTCTCGGCGTATTCTTGCGTTCCTTCTGCACTGGGACAAGACACCACTGCACTATTGGACTACGGCAAGGTGAGAAATCTTGTTTCACAGTCTACGACGCAATTAGGCTTACGGCACGGGACCGAGACTTAAGACGCAGTTAGCGAAAAACAGCTCGGCCATCCTGGCGCAGTTAATTTGAGTAAATGAATCGTGCTGAGACATGTTTCCGACGCTTCCTAGGGGACTATTGTAACTTATTTCGGTTTTTGAGCCACACTGGCAGCACAGGGCGCCATGTCGCAGTTAGCGATAACTCAGCCGTGTAGTCTAGTGCATCTTGCTAGGAAAAGTTTGTGCCGCTTTCTCTGACGCCAGACATTACTGAAAAGTAATTTCGTTACTTTCTCGGGTACTTTTGAGGCACGCTGGCCGCACAGCGCGCTGTGACGCAGTTAGCGATAAGCAACTCGGCCGTGATGATAAAGTTAGTTTGGCGTGTAATGAATCTTAGAGGCACAAGTCTGTGACGTTTTTTGTGGCTCCGCAACAACATATACTTTCGGTACTCACGCCTGTTAGAAACGCGATGGGCGATTGCCAAGAGTGATAAAATGGGGTGTGCTGCTGGCGCCGGCAAAACGCGCGAACGACGAACATATCAGAAACTTGTAATTCGAAAATTACTTCTTCTAAAGGACTGAAAAAAGGCATTGCACCCACGCATTTGTCTTGAGTGCCTGTTGCGTCCATCTCTGTGTATGTTGCGTACCGTCGCGTCGCCCGAGGCCAAGTTTTGGAAACGCGAAGTCGCTCGTGTATTTGTGCTACCTAAGTGCAGGAAATAATGCCCGGAAATTGGGAAACGCTTGGAAATCAGATGTTTTCATATATGTTTGGGATGAGTCGGGTATTTTCTACGCCATGTATGTAAAAGCGAATTGCTTTTGTTTGTAATGCCGCCCATTCACCGCTTTCGCACGTTTCGCCTCGCAGTATTCCTATGTCTAAATACCAAAATGACTCATGCGTGTAACATGCTGTTACGTGCTTGCAAATGTAACATGCTTGTAATTTACTTTTTTTTTTCAGCTGGTACCGTCCGGTGGAGCTTCATACAGGAACTACTGCCTTACCTGCTGGTGTCACAACGTTGGATGAACTCACAAAAAGCGTGGAACGAGCTTTTATATAGAGCAAAATAAATGTTTCCTCATTGCACAAAAGGTCTTGCGTCTACTTTGTGAAATTGCACGTGGCACAGATTCGATGGGACTTTACGAGATCGTTCGCAATCATTTTTACTAAATAAACCGATTCTGCACGAAGAGCAAAAAAAAAAAAAAAAAAAAAAAAGGAAAGGAAAGGGGGGGGGGGGGGGGGGGGGCGCAGCTGGCGTGCTAGCTTGCGTTCAAAGTACGCGCGCCCAAAACCGAAACCGGAAGTGATGCAAGTGATCGACACCGACCGCTTGGCACGCTGCAGTCAATTCGGCCGCTGGGCCCTGTGGGAGTGTCCCCTCTTGTTGAATTCTTTTCTCTATGCTTTCCGCCTGAAACAGTCACAACGCGCACGGAAACATCGAACCCTGCACATCTGTACCTCCGATATCGTGTCAACAATTCCTGAGGCTACAATTCATGTTGACGACATCAGAAAGTTATCTAAAACCGAGTGACGGCGTAGGAAAAGTAGGCAGCATCGCTAAACGTCATGGATTGGCTTCGAGACAGCCCAAACCGTTCAAATCATGCCACAGCGACGGCTTGATAAGGATAACGTGAGCTAATCTCGAAGGCCATGCTTATGCTGGCTGCAGACGGCGGAAGCAATTCAAAGGTAAAATACGTTATAAAATTTCTTTCTACGCTAAACTATAGTGTAAAATATAGATTGTTCTACGGTTATCTTGTCTCGCAACATCTATACGTAGTTGTGTGTAACCCGGCACAAAATTTTAGTATGCAAGTGTACTGGTTAATATTTTTGTCATCACAGAGGCCACAACATTCTAACAAGTATGCAGGTGGCGCTATTGTTTTTCCTCCGTGTTCTGTGATGGCGGTCGTATGTGCGTGTTGCTACGAGCGTCGTGTTTGCTTGATCGTGTGTTTTTGTGTTTGCTGTTATGAAGTAGGTCGCAGTTAGCGTGCACAGAAGTGCCTGAAGATACCTTGTGTCATGCTGCAAACTGGCCGTATGCGTGGCGCGTCAGGCAAATGTGGCCCAACGATTTCATGCCGTGGAGTGCGGCCTCTTTGTTCTCGTTCTGGAAAGTTGGGAGGACGTCGCAAAGAAATAATGTGTGTTAGCGCGCCTCAGCTCGTCCACTACGCAGCGGCATGTATGCGGGGAGTAACATCGTCGACGCAGCACCGGCAACTTGGAGAGCGCTTCGCGACCGCGTCGTACCATTCAAAAGGTAAGTAATCGTGCTGGCTAACTACACGCGTGTTGTGTGAGCTTCTCGTGTGTGCTTAGCGTGCGCGAGCGTATGAAATAGAAGTCCCGCGACAACAGTGATACCTGTGCTGATGCTTGCTGAACGCTGGTTGTCAGCACTTAGCGACGCAAGTTTATTGCTTCGATGCGAAATTGAAAATCTTGATAAGCGTTTTCTTCCGATGAGAAATATAACGTTCGAAAATAATCGTGTTCATCATGTGCGTGCGGCGCGTGAGCTCCCGCTTTTCTGCTGAAGTTGCATAATAACGACTCATTTGCCTCTTCACCGATTCTTGTTGCAATGACGTTTCCTTGCTTACATGGCAAGGAAACTTGTTTCATATCTACTTGTCCAAGGAAACTTGTTTCCTTGCCTCGACGTTGTAAATAATATCTGCTTACGAAGTTTTCGGTTTACGACAGTTTTAGAGAAAAAAATTTAGCAATCACAGCTTGCTACTAGTCCAACTTACTTTTTAAGACAAGATGTTTTGACATACCTTATATGTAACTAAACATGACAGGGGAAAGTTAAACTGAGTCATGAAAAAAAAAATGAATTGTTTTGTAAACAAACATTTCTTTGCTATGTGCTGCTGCGTGTCAATAATTTTACTGTGATCAAAGGGTCCCCATTATCAAGACATTCATCAGTGACTTCTACTTTGTGCTCTGCTGCCACCCTGCAATAATGCAAACATTGTTTTTGTGACTATATTTAGATGCTCCATGCATGTCGACAATTTGACAGCTTTATAAAGCTGCGTGCCACTGCTATAAGTTAACACAGAACTTATTTTATAGTGGCGAGGCTGTGACCCATAACAGTGCCCACATAACGGAGGAGCCACCAGACCCCTTGGCTATGCCTGCCGTAGTGCAACGTGTAATCTGGATGGTCGGGTCAGGTATGTATGTAGTGTACGTGTTCCAAAAAGTAGCATCTTGGTATCATTCGTGGATAAGTTAATCGACATTAGTCAACACAGCTTACTAAATAGGCCAAATATTTATGCAACTTGCTGTTTATTTGTGTTCATAGCTGTTATGCACACCTTATTGTGTTCTATATAAAAGTAGACCTAATATGTCCTGATGTTAAGTATTTTTTCTTGCATCAATCGCTTGGCTGCAAGTTACATTTTAATGTTGCTTAGTACACACTCTATCACTTTTCATTTTGGTTTTCTTGTTTTGAAACTGTTTCCTATGCTGTAGGATTTTATTTCCGAATTTTTAGTGTTTACACTACACTCTTGTGCAGCTTCTGCGCATATAAGAATTATAAGTGTAATGGGCCAAATATGTCATAGGTGTAAGCACAGAGTGTGCTTACCATTGTTTAACATTCATATTCACGATTATTTCTGTCTTGTTCCAAGAATAACTGCCACTGGAAAATACACTTTTGATGAGCTCAAACTTCTTTGAAATTATACATTAAGGCCAGTATTCACTGTGCTGCAGTTACTACAGTTCTGAAGTGTTTTCTAGTAAGCTTGCATTTTTCTCTCCCATTTTTTAATATTTTCGGCAAGCTATATATCCCCATTCATGCAAGTAGGCATTGTAGCAGTTGCGAGTCTATGTCCAGTTACATTATTTTTCTTTTTTTTTCAAGTCAATACAGCATAGAACACATAGCTAACTGGTAGGTAGTTCATTGTATTGATGCTCTATTATTAAAAAAGCACGCTATTTCGCACATGTCTGCTTGCTCTTGCCATGTTTGCTGGTTATTGCAATGTTGCTCGTCAAATGAATTTGATTTCAACAGAACAGTCTGATTGGCTTTAGTGTAATTTTAATAGTGACAATCAACCAACAAGCCCTAATTCTACAGCTGTCAAGAAGTATTTCTAATACTTTGGGGTCCCTTTCCATATTTTCTGTTTCATCCTGTGTATTTGGTGAGCACAGTGGGCATTCGGTCTATTCATTCTGCTTGGCGCTGCTCAGGTCAGAATGTGTTCAACCTGCAAGTCCAAATTATAATGATATGTGTACAACTTCGTTTAATGGCTGGATGAATTGAAAAAGCATTATATCTAATTCTAAGAGTATTTTTGTCAAAAATACCAGTGTCTAGAACAAGCATCATATGCACTCATGTGCATATACTTTCTACATATTGGCTAGTGTTCTAGCTACACGAAACAGCCTATGTTGTCACTACTCTCAAGTCAAATTTATGGTTGATGCGCCGCTTGTTTTTGTTGTGCACTTACACTTCTGTGGTGTCTTAAGCACTGTAGATGCCTGACAGCTGAAGTATTGCAGCAGTAGACAGTTTTAGTTTAGCGTACGCTATGTCATTGCGTACGCTATAAAATAGCGGGTCATCACTGCGCATGTGCAGAACGCTATCCGACCGATAGCGTATAGCGTATGCATGCTATTTCTCAGATTTAGCATTACCGTCTGTGCGTGGTTTGCGTAGTTTACGTTAAACATGGCGGCGGTCCCCGCTGCCCGCTTCGATTTGAATTTGGCGTGGCTTTTGCAGAATTCGCTTCGTTCGTAGCAAATGACTGTGTAAACAGCTTTCGCTTACCGTCAGGCCGCTTTGACAACAGTGTAATATGGTTAACCTTGTGGAGTTTTCGAGATCGCTTCTCGTTTCGAACGGCACGAAGCCTAACGAGGGAAACCGACATATATCAGCGCCACCTGTCAGTGAAGTCGAGAGATAGGTGCAACGGATGGCATATGGCCTCTGAGATCGGAAGATCTGGGAGGCGAACTAAAACTAATAAATGTGTGCTGTTTAGCGTACGCTGTACTATAGCGTATAGGCGTACGCTATTAGTTGCATATGCTATACTAAAACTGTCTAGTGTCGAAGCTAACTGGCACTTACTATTGCTACAGTATGCCAACAGATACCTATCACCGTATTTGTGCATTTTCTAACCAGCCGTGTTTGCTAGGTGAAATTTGTAGTGTACGTATGAGTTTGCCGGTCAGTTCATGTAACTTTTCAGGATAGAATTTATATGGGGAGGAAAAGGGTACCATAAAACATGACTGCCGTTAACGGACCATTTATTTTGATGGAAGGATTAAAAATAGCAACACTGCTTGTCTGCTTATGTTGTGCACAATTTCGTTCAGAGGGGAGGCGTAAGTTGTAATATAAAGGCATAAAATCACAATAAATGGTATTTGTGTAAAAAGGAAAGTAAATATGCACAGACTAACTTCAATCACTTGTCATCTAGAAAGGACGCCTTTTATTTCATGAATTGATCATGGGGTCTGGCTCGCATGTCTTGTTTATGTGGTATGCCTGACTGATCTCTCGTGTCAATTTTTCATCGTAGGTGAAAACAGATGATCTTAATCCAGCCTGAAGTCCTATCGCGGCAATGCACGGCCAAACTGGACGAGCAAGCTGGTCTTTTGAGTGAAATATGGGAATTTATTTGGCACATTTAGTTACCGGCCAGTCTGCTCTGTGTACATTTGACCAGGTGTGAAAGAAATACAGTGAGCTGGCTCTCATGCACACTAGACAAATTTGGTGGTATCTTTAACCAAGCAAACCTCCCTTGCCTGCTCGCCTTTTTGAATTCACTTGTGAACTGTCGAGCATATCCTGCCTACTTTATTTTTCGCTGGAAATGTGCGTGCATAGCAGTCCACATGAGAATTGAGGCTTGCTGAGTTAAAGATGCAACCCAATTTGTCTTGTGTTCCTCAGGGGTAGCATAGTCTGTTCCTTTGATCATGTATATATTCAGTCAAATGTACATGGGGCAGACTGGCTGGTGCCTCAACATGTGCCCAGGAGAGCACCATAATTCACTCAAGGGAGAAATATGTTCGTGCCACTTGACGATACACTGACACGACTGGTGCTGCGTGCCAAATTTCGATTGTTCATCTATGGCAACCAATTGACCATCAAAATCAGTGACGAATACCACATTAAGGAAATGGGACATGTGTCAGTTGTAGAGATACAAACTCTACTTTGGCTATCACTAATTGCTGAGAGGGTGATTAGAGACAGTTACTAGGAGAGCTCTTCATCTGGTTGGCTGGCACAAACTGTACCTGTTTCTGCACTGCAAAAAGCTGAAAGACTCTACTTGGGCTCACTGAAACTGCTCTTTAAAATAAATTTGAAACAGGGTAAGCTATATAATTTTGTGTGCAGCCCCCACACTAATGCCACTGGACGTACCTGCCATTTCCGGTTACATTTATCGCACGGTTAGACATATTTCTTTTTGCTACCAGCACTTATTGACATAAAACCGATGGCCTATTGCACAAGCAATAAAAGCACATCAAAACACTTGGAGTAATGTCAAATTTAGGTAGGTTCATGTAAACAAAGCAAATTAATTGCTTTAATAAGAAAGTTGTGCAGACTGGGTAGGAATAGAACCTGGAGTGTGAAAGGAGCACGCTTCCCTTACGCCATGGCAGCTCTTTGGTTCTGGCTGACTTAAGGTGTGCCTAGTGCGTGTCACACTGTGCACGTCACATTGCAGCCATTTGGTTGACTAAAGGTGCTTTCACGTTCCCACACGTAAGCAGTGTTAATGTATCTCTGCCATCTTTTATTGCAGGTACACCTAGGAAATGTTGTATACATTGGCAACGATAACTGGGGCCTGCTCCAGTGCCATCGCCGGGATTCCCTGTTCTGCAAAGAACTGGCATAACTGATGTGGGGAGCCCTGGCGCTCGGCGTAGGAGCGTCACAGGGGCTCCTTGTCGGTGCTTGAAGGACGGCAATGCTGTTGAGAAGCCGACATTGAGCCCCGATAAATTGGAAGCTGTGGGTAGTAAGTATCATTCACATTTTTTCAAGTTTTTGTAGTGTTTGTAACAATACATGTATTGCACCGAAATGATTAACTTTTCAGATGCATTTGATGCATATCTTTCGAAATGTGGTGCCCCTGAGGAGAAAAAATCATCTTCTCATGCTTGGTTTTGGCCGAGCGGTTGAATCGAGTGACAAAGTTTTTGGCGTTTAGGTAGCCCAAGAAACACTATCGTCTTTAAAAAGAAACAAAAGCAGAATTAACAAACCAGCTTATTTGTGGCTACTCATGAGTTGCATTTCTTTGTTTAAAAGTGCCTGCAAAGTGGCGCTAACCTACTTATCAGGTCCAGAATTTTCGATTAACACCGCTTCCAAAAGCTCGTGTTCTAATTTGGTTTTTCCACGGCCAGAACTTCCGTATTCGTCATCCGCGGATAGCAACAACAACTTTTGCAGTGTAGAGCAATATTCAATCCTTCTCCCGATATGCAACACCTGTAGCGTAGTCGTAGCCGGTCGTTCAGGCACTGAATTGCAGTGCAGATGTAGGCAACAACAGAAGAGTCAAGACGAGAGACATGCGGCAACTCTTTAACAAAAAGCTTTATTTTTGCTGGCCCATGTTTATAGCCGTCAGTCACTGCATTGCACATGCGCAATTCGCACCCTTAGGAAGAAAGTAAACTCTGTCTGACAAGTGTACAGAAGGTGTGCTGATACACACAGAGCCAAGTCACGAAATCTTTTCAGCCTCAATTATTTTACGTGTTAGTTGATCACCGCTTCTTCTGGAAACAGTATACTGAGCAAACGACGGTTCACAGTCACACGAACTGCAATGACATTCAAGCCTACTGTCACGCACATTTTTCTTGACATTGTATGAGTGTTCTCTCAGCCGGTGATTGATACAGTATCCCATTTGACATTTATACTGTTTACCACAAGGGGGATACAATAAACCACGTTGCTAACACAGGTGACAAACGGAATTTGGTGTTTTGTTGCATATGTGTGGCGTGCTGTGACATTGCCTTTGATTACACAACTTTAGAATGATATGCAATTTTCTTGATATTGTGAGAGCTTATGAATGTAGGGTATGACGGCCAGTTTTATGTCTGTCAGATGCAGTGACCACATGACCTCTACTCTGAAAAGCGCATGCACCGAGTGGTTGCCATGTGATCACTCCATCTGACAGACTTAAAGTGGCTGCCTAACCATACATTCATAAGCTGTCTCGCAGTATCGTGAAAACTGCAGATCGTTCCAAAGTTAAAGTTGTCTTCTTTGCACCTCAGAAGCTTATAAAGTTGTGTATTCAAAGGAAATGTTTCAGTGCAGCACACAAGTGTAACAAAAAGCACAAAAATCTGTTCGTCACCTATGTTAGCAACATGAATTACTCTACCCCTCTTTCTTGTGGTAAACAGTACATAGGCCAAACAGGACGCTGTATCAATGACCAGCTGAGAGAACACTCTACAATGTCAAGAAAAACGTGCATGACAGTTGGCTTGCATGCTGTTGCCTGTGCCTGTGAACATGCTGTGCCTGTGAACCATTGTTTGCTCGGTGTACTGTTGTCAGCAGTAGCGGTGATCAACTAGCACAAGGAATTATTGAAGCTGAAAAGATTGCGCGACTTGGCTCTCTGTGTGTCAGCATCTGTACACTTATCAGACAGAGTTGACCTTCCTAAGGGTGTGAATTGCACGTGTGCAATGTGATGAGTGACGGCTATAAACATGGGTCGCTGAAAATAAAGCTTTTTGTTGGAAGTCAGCACACGTCTATTGTCTCGTCTTTTCTGTCAATATCTGTGCTGCAATTCACCAATATGTTGTACCAACTAGTCAAGTTTATCACTCACTGATTGGAACTTTCATCACGAATGAAATGTGGTTTTATTACCGTGGTAGAGCATTCACATCATTTGTTAATTTTTGTTTTCTTCCAAGACTGAACTGGATGTGACAAGCAGCCGTGGCATTGCAAGGAAGCTTTATGTTAAAGGAGTATATTGATACAAGCGTCTTAACTGCTTAGCGCAATAAAGGAAGTTGTGGGTATTGTTTATTGTGCTTTCCTTGCTCTTGTGTCCAAACTTAAAGCTATAAGGGTTAGGTTTTACTGAAATTTGCTTTTGATGTTTTGCATTATTCTCCTTTGTAAAGTCACTATTTGTTTCACAGTTATGCGAAGCTTAAGTTGTTTGTAAGCATTTTTATAGCCTGTTTTCACAGTAAACATGGCTTACTTCAGTGTTTCAGATGGCACTTTATAGTTTGATGTAATTGATGTCTCTGCAGGTTACCGCATTATTGACTTGGAAACCAGTGAGGTCTGGATGCAAGTGAAGCTACCGAGGGAGGCATGTGTGCATCACTTGGGCTGCTGGCCATCCTCTGCAAAAGTGATGGCTGGCTGTCAGTGCTTGGATGACTTTCTGTTACTCTACGCCTTGGGCTGTGTTGACTACCTCACACTTGCTGCCATGTCTGCAAGCTTAGGCAAGAAGACCGGCTGGATGCTTGGCAAGAGATAGTATCCAACCGCAGTGTTACTGTGTTGTGTTGTACATTACAAAGTGAAGGAGGACAGTATTTGTGCTGTTATTAAGAAGTATAAATTGTGTCCTGCCATTGAAATAAGGGAACTCGACAAAAAGCAAAAAATTTCGAAGTCTGACCTACATGGAAAAGCAAAATATATTGTGTTGTAGTTGCAGCTGTTAGTAGAGTCTTAATATGCGATAGAAGACCTTGATGTTTAATATAAAATATATTTAAGTGTGTTATCAGTTTTTAAGTTACTGTTATATAAGTGTCATTTGTTTGCCAGGATGATGTAAGCAGACAGTAAATAAATGCATGGTTTGACATTATAACCAGGTTTGTCTATGGCATTCACTATTATTTAAGGTCGACCAATGCATATTCATGGGTGCATATTCAACCACCACATATTCCTCCTGCACAAACAATTCCTACATACTAGCGTTTGTTCTTAGCAGCTGATGTTGGCTATTATGCAATTTCTTGAAAGCACATGCAGCTACCGACACATGATTTTTAGAGCAGTAAGTCGGAAGCAAAAACTGATTTTTTTTCTGTGGTCTAAGCTTAAATGATATGTTTAAGGAAATGAACATTTGTGGAATATATTTACTTTCCTGCTGCGAGAACCTTTATATGAGAACCTCTGCACATTGGACGTGCATGCTGCTTCTCTTGCTGTTATAGCCAAAATGAAAAATTGTTCTTATGAACCACTTCACAGCTTTGCATTGTGCACTTTTACTTGCAGTTAGCATTTATATGCTGTGCTATGGACAACAGCAAGACAAGTCAGGCAAACCACCATGTGAAACACTTTAAAGATTCTGGCTTAGGGTACTACAGTAAAAGCTCGATGATACGAATCTCACGGGGTCACGAAAAATATTCGTATTAGCCGAAATTCGTATCATCGAAACACAATTAAAACTACTGTCGAATCTCGATAATTCGAACTCGAAGGGACCCGAAAATTTGTTCGAATTAAAAGGACGTATTTTTGAAGTATTCGTGCACCATAGCACGATGCACGAACGGTGCGAGTCGTGAAATATCGCGGCGCGCAAGCGCATAGCAAGTGCGGGCCACGAAACTGCCCACGGCGGCTAACGGTCGCTTCCCGATAACGACAGAAAACGAAGCTTCAGGGAGCGAGCCGGCGGCGCCGGCACACGGGCGCGGGGAGACCGTCGAAGGTGAGGGAGGAGGGCGGCAGGGAAGCGGATATGGCCGCGTCAACTCCGCCGCTTCGGTGGCTCCCCTCGCCCTCCCTCTCAACTCCCTCGTAGCTCTCTCACCTGCGCACCTCTCCGTGCGCGCATCTGCGTCACATCTCCGTGCGCGCCCGCCGCCGTGCTGGCGCCAGCTTATTTTAGCCGCCCCCTGAAGTTTCGTTTTCTGCCGTTATCGGGAAGCGAGCGTTTGCGGGCGTGGCAGTTTCGTTGGCCCGACGGAGGCCTCCGGTCGGCACGTACACGCTTGTTCCGGCGCGATGCAGAAACGGCGACCTTGCAATTTGAGAGAGGGGGAAATTTCCGCCGCGGGTTCGGGTTCTTTCCCCCCCCCCCCGTTCCATCGCGCGCGGCATTGAGGGGTCTCTCCTGAGCTTTTGCTCTATGGCGGTGTCGGAGCAATGCCGGTCGGAGGCGCCGCCGCGTTATTTGGCGCGCTGCTAAGAGCATTGTCGGTACGCGGTATGTTCGAAGTAAGCGTGTTCGAATTAACGAGATTCGACTGTAGCTAAATTAAAGAGTCAGAGGTGAACTCACTCAGGCACATGTACGTAAAAAGCATTTATTTCTTGAAGCGCCACCGCTTCAAACTCTTCGCGCCCAGTCGCGGAGTCCGCGCTGTCCGGCGCCGCGCCTCCGCACCAAAAGAGAAGGAGAGAAAGCGCGTGACTGCGCGCTGTTCTCTTTCGCGGCCGTCGGTGGGGCGGCGTTTTTTCGTATCAACCGACGCAGGCTGAAAATCGATTCGTAACAACCGTTCTCTAGCACGTTGCAAAGTAATGGGGCTCGGCCGGGACCACAGAAAAATTCGTATCATCCGGAAATTCGTATTAGCCGTGATCGTATCATCGAGCTTTTACTGTATATATAGTGCAAAACAGATGAGCTGCCCGTACAGCAGTGCTGTCAGCATTACACGGCTGACAGCACCGCACACCCTTAAATTTATATTTGTTTGACAGATAATGCATTCTAGTAGTTTTCATGTCGTATATGCATGAAAATGTAAACAAGAACTCGTGAAAACAGCATTATTTTACGTATATAGTGTATCTTACCACAAGGTAAGGTACACAGATATCTTGGTAAGCTACACAAGATATATACGTAATAAACGCTGTTTTTCACTAATTCTTGTTTCACATTTTCATGCATATGCAACATGAAAACTACTAGAGTAAATTATGTGTCAAGCAAATATAAATTTAAGGGTTGCAGTGCTGTCAGCCGTTTATGCAGGCAGCACTGCTGCTATGCATGTCTGCAAATATTCTGCAATGTCAGTTGAGTGTTGCTTGAACGTCACATACGTACGTTGCCTGAAAGCTCAAGTGACAAAAGGCAACATCCACATTACGTTGCCAGGAAGTTCTGTTAACGTTATGTTAACGTCGTGAATGTGCTGCTCAACGCTGCCACAACGTTACGAACCAACGTTGTCTGGCGATCAAAAAAGAGGACATTAGCAGTATGTAGGCAACGTTATACACCGACATTTGTGCACATTCAGAGAACGTTACGGCAACATTTTGCGTTACTTGGGAGAGCAGTATACACGCTCGCCCTCGTCGCCGCGCAAGAACTATCTGCAGCAACTCTGAGCATGACGGGACGCCGCGCACCGGGGCTGCGCAAATCGCAATGAAAGTGGGAAAGCTGTTTACTCTGTGCCGTGCAGACGGACCGTTGTCGTCTACAGTAGTCATTAATGCGAAAGCGTTACCTGAGCCATGAGGCAGAAAAGCCGGCGTCGTCCACAACGAGTGGTATCAAAAGTCAATGTGACGTCATCAGCGTCTTGAATGAAATCAGTAGTAGTAGAGAAGATAGTAAACCGTATGACAACGTTAGTTAGTAGCAATTATGGGTAGTAATTGTGAATTAAGGTGAATTACAGTGAAGTGAATTAAAGTTACAAGTTAGAGTAGGGTGATTTAAGGTGGAGTCAAGTGAATTAAGGTGAAGTAAACTAAATTACAATGAATTAAATTTGGTTAAGGTGGATTAAAGTGGATCACCATATTAACTCGTAGCTACTTGGCGATGAGTTCTGAATGGTTGTGGTCTGGTGATTAATGAACACAGAGAAAAGAAAGCGAAGGAAGGATCGCAAGCAGGTTGTAATACTTAAGAAGTCTTTATTGGTAATGATAATGACTAGGAGAAGTCATAATGCTTTCGCATTCAAATCACGTAAGGATACTTAAGGTACAATTTTTTTTGCGCATGGGCCGCCCTGTGGCTATCGCTTTAAACCCCACCGCGCCTCTACCCGCCATATAAATCTTTGCAGTAAACCTTCTCTGTGACAGCCTTCGTGATCCACCGTTAAAACCCGCCATGTTTGGCTACGTCATAGTGCACAGCTATCGCTTTAATATCAACAATCTTTTTAATCTTCGGCGCGAACGTCCGTCACATCCAATTATCCTCGTGTTGCAACGTCAGCCCCCGCCACATCCGAGTTGCACCCCACCGCCCGCATACTTCGGCCGGCAGCATGCTGCACTGTCAATGCTTGAAGGGGTCTGCTGCGTCACGGCGCGAAGCTCCCCTCACTAGAAACCGTCGTAGTTTCTGCGCGCGCTAAGAGTGCATGTTTATTTCCCCTTAACCACTACGATTAGCAACATCTAGGTTAAAAAATTTAATTAAATTGTAGGCTTTTACGTGCCAAAACCACGATCTCATTATGAGGCACGCCGTAGTTAGGGACTCCGGAATAATTTGGACCACCTGGGGTTCCTTCACGTGCACCTAAATCTAACTACACGGGTGTTTTCGCATTTCGACCCACTCCAAACTCTTTGCCTGCCATTTCATTGAAAAGAAAAGAAAAGAAAGCCGCGGCTAGCCGTTTTCTAGTATCTTTCACGTGCACCTAAATCTAACTACACGGGGGTTTTAGCATTTCGACCCCATCGAAATGCGGCCGCCGTGACCGGAATTCGATCCCGCAACCTCATGCTCAACAGCCCAACCCCATCGCCACTGAGCAACCACAGCGTGTAACATCTAGGTGGTGTTGTTATTAGAACTAGGAGTGCCTTCACGGCAACACCTGCAACAAAATGGCAGACCATCGCTCAACTCTTCGAATCAGCTATGTTGCTTAAAAGTAGGAGCACATCGAACTAGTGATCACTAATGACTCGGCATCATCAGATAATAATGGTAACCAAAGATACTCATGTAATCCCTTTTTTATTGATGCCAAAGACAACGTGCCCGAATCAAGGCTACCACTGTCATACTAAAAAAAAAAAGTGATTTGTGATAGCAATTGACTTGGTTCTACCATATTGTAGTTTTTATTATTGAATCAGTGTTTATCTGACATTTCATTTGATATACATTAAGCTATACTGTATAAAATGCGAGAACGTTGAACTGAGCGTATTACTAGTGATCGCTAATAATTGCGGGTAATACGTCAGCAGCGGTAAACAAATAATAATTTAATGACTTTTGGATTGATATCAATGACGACGTATACGAACAAAGGCTACCCCTTTCACATTAAGTAAAGTTATCTGTGATCACTCGTAACTCAGTCCTGCCACTCCTAGTTATCCTAATTTTGTCGCTGTTTGAATGATTTTTCATTTGATATCCATGACGCAATGCTTTATGAAAGGTAGACTTGCGTAATCAGTTATTAATGTTAAGCAAGGTGCTGATTGTTTTAAAGTGCGAATGGTCCCAATGACGACGTGCACGAATAAAAATAACTGATGTACCAGTAAAAACACTGATGCATTTTTACTACTGACTTCATCATACATGTTCCCAGCAGGCCTCATTGGTGAATTACTTGTTTTATATTTCATTTGATATTCATTACATTGCATGTGTGTAAAACCGAGAGACCTAAACATAGTACGTCAGTAACTAGTGCTCACTAGTTACTATACTTCTATTAATTAGCTTACTGTGTAATTAATTAATTGGTCAATAATTCAATGAACTACTGTTGGGTATTCATAGGTTAAGCTAGAGCGTAAGGCTTATCTTTTTAAATATGAACTAAAACATTTTAACATGCGCTGAAGATTAACGATATATAATGCGCGTAGACGGGCTTAATGCTTGGATGTCATTCCATAAAGCAAATGGGTCCGCTACTTGTTGCAGAATTAGGCCGTGTCATCTTTTGTTGTACATCTGGGCACAAATGTGCATCATAGCTGCACATTCGAGTCTATGAGCTCTAACGTGATCGACGAACTTCTTTCCCTTTAATACAACGACAGACGAATCTTTTGCACCTGTAGTGCTGCTTCGTCGCATAGTAGCTGAAGAAAAGTGCCCCAGGAAAAAAATTCAGCTAGCCGAATACAAACAAACTTCACCTAAATATGGAGGGAGACCTACAACATATGCCACCTAAGTGCAATTAGCGGATCAGTTCACGCTGCGTGGCAATCAGCATTTAAAAAATCACCCCATGCATTTTAAATAGGTCTACAAAAGCGTCCCAGGAAAGAAATCCAGCCATTGAAATTAAAAGAGACGCCACAGATAACGTGAGACCGTTATCAGGCCTAAAGTGCGATTTTCGAAAAATGAGGTATTGCTCAGCAATCGATTTTAAAAAAATGCTTTCCGTAGGGTTCCGCATCGCCCCAGGGTCGGCTTCGCCGCAGTAGTTGATGCCTCGGATTCCTGGACTTGTAATGCCACCATCCTCTCTAAAGTTTCTATTAAAGAACACTAATAGGAACAAAATTTCAGTATGCATCCACTGTGTGAAATTCCATAATATTTATTACCTCATTAGAAGGCAAAATTACTCCACCCATTTTATATGTTCAACTTATGATCGAATAGCTACTCTAACCTCAAATAAAACTAAACTTGAATGTGCCACTCTTACACTGATACAGTCGAATCCGGAAATATTGAATCTGAAGGGGATCACAAAAAAAGTTCGATGTATTGGTAATTCGATATATAAAATAATAGGCCCTGAGGCAAACGGTGGCTTACCGATTGGTGCCTCCAAGAGCCGCTAACTTACTGCATGCAACTCGGGGAAAAAAAGCAAGCACACTTTATTTACCCGCAAAACAATCCTGGATTACTTTCTTGTAGCGGCCATCGTTTGCGGAAAATAAACACGTGAATCGGCACTCAATCCAAACGACGACGCCTCGAAAATCGGATAGAAGGAATGTTGACGTTCGAGGTAGCATGCGGGCTAGCCGATCAACTCGACGGGGCTCAACTAACTGCACATTCTCTTCTCCACCTCCAGGTGCCAGAATACCTCAACGTGCACAAATACTTGCACTATGAGGTCTTCTGCGTGGCGCCGCGTTCGATACATCGAATGTGCTGGTGAACGGGCCTTCTATATACGCGTGAACCAGCCCGATAAATTTGCATGGAATTTTCAAGGGGATTTTATAACAGTTCGATATACAGAATAATTTGTTATAAGTTGGTTTGATATATCCTGGTATGACTGTGTCCCCGTCGCAACATATATCGCATAGTATTGATCAGCTGTACAAAATACATATCAGATTTAGTCACATTAACTTCCTTCAGCTCTTTCTGGCCTCGCAGAGCCCTTGACTGGTATCGCCTCCCCAAAGATATGCTAAAGAGTACTAATAAGCGCAAGTTTCATGAAACAGCAACGCGTATACGTTGTGTAATCTGAATTTGTTAATTACTTATTATGTTCCTTTGTAATTCTTTGTAAAATCAGGTAATATGGTATAATTGTAAAGTTGCCTTCCTAGTGTGCTCTGAAGTTTTTTCCACGTACCACCAGCTAAAATTACATGATTAGAAAGTTACTTTTTAATCATTGCATTATTTGTTTAGGCTGCTCAACCCACTTCCTTCCGTAATGCCTTCGAGCGCTGATTATTAAACTACAAGAAGTATTTCTTGACTGAGGGGTGGTCACCTCCGGCAATGTTTCATCATCATCATCATCATCATCATCATCATCATCATCATCATCATCATCATCATCCTATCTTTATGTCCATGGCAGGACGAAGACCTCTCCCAGCGATCTCAAATGACCCCTGTCCGTCGATGTATAAAATATGTGCATTATTTAAAGCTATATAGGTTAACACGAGATAGCTAAACTCAGTTTTTCCTTCTGAAATAACTAATCAGTTGTCGCTCTTAGCCACTTATTTTGTCTGTGCACGAAAGTCTCTCGTCTTCTTTGCTCAAATGACAACTTGATCAACGAGCTCTTGAAACTTATATCGCTTTGTTAAATAAGTTGCTTTGTGCTTTTGGACTCACGCGCTAAAATAATAAAAAAAAAAAAAACGTACATTGCTGTACAAATGCAGTGGATGAAATTGCTGCGAAAAGACAAAGCCATGTAATACATTACATTACATGCCTATAGCCAGGAAGTTTATGCAAACAAATTATTGTGTATTATTACATTCTCAAATTCATACGCATTTCCCCTATGTGGAGAAGCCAGTTTAACTTTTAAATGATTCACAATTTGACTTAGTGACATTTCGACCATATATTTGATAGAGAGAAATGTGCTTGATCAATAGGAACATATGTTGGAGAGGAAAAGTCTTATCAAATTTTGCAAAATAAGCTATGTTAACCATCTGAACAGCATAGTTCTACCCTGGAACAGATAGGAAAAAAATGAATTATGGGGTTTTACGTGCCAAAACCACGATCTGATTATGAGGCACGCCGTAGAGGGGGACTCCGGAAATTTGGACAACCTGGGGTTCTTTACCGTGCACCTAAATCTAAGTACACGGGTGTTTTCGCATTTCGCCCCCATCGAAATGCGGCCGCCGTGGCCGGGATTCGATCCCGCCACCTCGTGCTCAGCAACCCAACACCATAGCCACTCAGAAACCACGGCGGGTCGGAACAGATAGGAAATTGAAATGAATCACATGCATCAAAGTTTGCATTGCGAGTATTATGAAGTACAGTTTGTTTTTTTCTTGCAATTATGGTATACGACAGTCTTTGTGATGACTTCAATTTCCTGTTTTACGTTTAGGCTACTGACACTGCACAAACTATATTTTTTGTCATAATACGGAATACAGCTCCACTTTCTCAAACATTCACAACCTTACCTTCACGTATAACGTGAGAGATTTGCGTACACTTAACAGGCACGCATGATTTCAGTTATACTTCCGAACTGAAAAAAGAAATCACGCGGAAACTCCGCTGGAAGTTGCCTAAGTATGCACAAGCATTGTGCCGCTTGTTAATCGCCACGCAGCCTGGTGTCATTATCAATGTTATGAAATTTGATTCGACCAGCATAAACCCTTATTAACTCTTATCGATCGTTATCAACCTTATCGAACACGATCCGACCCTTATCAACTATTATCGGTCCTTATCAGCCTGGATGTCCAGCTAAGCCGTTGCAAAACTACCACTACAATTGCTGAAGGGGGCATGCAATGTTTTATTCATGGTTCGGATGCTTGTTTTGAACTTGTTCTTTATTGAAGCATGTGCTGTTCAGTGTATTGTATGGGTGACCTCAATGAATGTATGCGCTGTTCGCTTCACTTCGCTGAGCGCTTGTAGCCTCTGCCTTACGTGGTTATGAGCCATTGCATTGGTCTTATGTGACGGACGGACAAATTTCGCATTTGGTAGGCATAGAAATGCTTATGCATTTAAAACTAAAATGGCATCGTTTATTAAACGAGACGAAGCTGCTGATTTTCTCTGTAACACGGGGACTCTCTTTTCCTCTTTATTTCGTTCCGTCACGCGTTCTATAGATCATAAGTTTTCCCTTTCAATTTTTTTACACTGATAATATTCAAGCCCTCGAATTGTCGGCACATTGCACTGTCAAGTAAACACAAGTAAACACAAGTAACAAGTGTTCTATTTGGCGATGTCCTTTTGTGTAAAAATTTGCGTAATAGTAAATCTCTCTAAATAACTTATCTTTCTAAATACCCAATGAAACACTTTACCATGCGTCGAAACTTGAGAAAAAGGGGCACGCGCAGCCGTTCTTAGTGCTTCGATGGCACTCCATAAAGCCATTAAGCCATTTGGCCCGCTCCTTCTTGCAAAATCTGACACCATCATCTTTTCTTATACGCCAGGGCGCAAATATGCATCACAGCTGCACATTCGTGTCCATTTTTAGCATGGTCCACAAGCTCTTTCCCATCAATTCAACGGCGGACGAATCTTTTGCCCCTGTAGAGATGCTTTGCCGCATAGTAGCCAAACAAAAGCGCCCCAGGAAAAAAATTCAGCCAGCGGAATAAAATCAAACTGGACCTACATATATAGAGAGACCTACAGTATGTGCCACTAGAGTGCAATTAGCGGATTGGTTTTTACTGTGCTGCAAATGACGTTTTAAAAATCACCCCATGCATTTTAAATGGGTCTACAAAAGTGCCCCAGAAAAAAAATCCAGCCGGCGGAATTAAACTACACTCGACATATAGCTTGAGAACGTTGTCGGGATTGAGTGCCTAAAGTGCAAATCGCGAAAAACGAGCCATTGCTCAGCAATCGATTTTTAAAAAATGCTGCCCATAGAGTTATGCCGACCGCATCGCCCCAGGGTCGGCTTCACCGCAGTAGTTGATGTCCCAGATTGCTGGACTTGCAGACCACAAAAGATGGCTGGTTGCAGCCAAACGACTTTTCGGTGCCGGCATGGGACACCTACGAAGGCGTCAAGCAGCAGTCCTGGCCTGAATGGAGCGCAGCGCTCATAGCTGCGTTCGGCCGGCATCCTTGTGCCTGCGTTGACCAGCCCATTTCTGCGCATGGCGCTCCTGCGAGCTACCGCTTTGACGCTGCGGCAGGTGTGCCCTGCAGCAGCCCTCAGGCAGAGTGGTGCGCCGCAGACACCGGCTCATCGGGTGTCGGCTCTACCGAAGACAATGGGAAGCGCATGGCGACCACCTCTCCTACTTTGACATGGTTATCTACGCCAGCCGAGATTCTGCGACTTCAGCCCCACGAAGCTCCGGAGCAACACCAAATTGCCGCTGCCGACAAGGTTTTGACATATGGGATCACGGCCTGCCCTGCTGTATAGACCCCGGTTGCCAACTACTTTTTCCACCGCGGGTCTCGGACTCTGCTTCGGCATCAGGCACCACACCATCACTGCCAGAGCGCGCGATAACATGCTATCCACAGCAGTCGGTGACGCGGTCTCCAAGCTCGCTGTTGGATGTGCACATGAACGTGCCGTCTCACCGGGTGACACCATCGGCTCTATCCGAATTAGTGGGAAACGCCGGGCGCACTTGCGCTTCCGCTACCATCCCGCTTCCGCTAGATCCACCGGCCTCGAACTTGGACAGCTCAACTGCACACGACGTGGCATCGAACACCTTGAGGAGCCTTGTTCCGTCAGTGGCAACTCTGCAAAATCGCAAGTTGCGTCCCATGCGAGCACGGATGCTCACCTCCTCAATTAAGAAGCCGCGTCGTAGACCACACCAATGCGTTGCGACCGAACGCGATCAATGCGACCATGCGCGTTCAGTGCTACAAACTGTGGTTTGGCGTCACGAATTTCCTGTCGTATTTTTTCAAGAGCGACGGGATAATCGTCGGCGAGACCTGCGACCAGCGCGCTGCAGTCAGTGCCGCCCGCCAGAGAAGCTGGTTGCGCGCTGGACGGATCACCAACGATGACCTCAAACCCTGGACAAGTTGCTTAGTTGCAAGCGCACCGGAAACTTGCAGCGTGGCAGAGTGTCAAGGCGAAGTGAATTTGGCCGCGCGCGCTCGCAAGGCGGGCGCTAAAAGAGAAGAAAGACGACGAAGCAGAGAATAGAACAGCCGGCCCAGGAACGGGTGCTGTGTCTTTGTGTCTCTTCTTTACTATATATATATATATATATATATATATATATTATATATATATATATATATATATATTTGATGGCCATCGCTGTAGCACAATTGGTAGTGCGACGCACGCGTAATGCGGAGGTTGCGGGTTCGGCTCCCGCCAGCGACAAGTTATCTTTTCGTCCACTTTCATTTTCCCTTTTCTTCATTATTTTCTACACTCCAATTTCAACTACACTTAATTTCCCCGATGCTTTCCTTGGCTTAGTTGCCTGTTGGCTGTATGTGGTTATGACTAATAAAATCGAGCCCCTCGGTTCCCATTTCTTCTTTCGTATATATATATATATATATATATGTGTGTGTGTGTGTGTGTGTGTGTGTGTGTGACGCGAGCAGGAGGTTGCGGACGGAAACAAACATGGTCGCCCGAACACTACCTTTATTCTTCATCTTCCTTTCCTTTCCCCACTAATGCACTGCACAGTCCTTGTGTGGTTTCTTACACACTCTCCCCTCCCCCCGAGAGAGTCGAAGGTGCAGGGGCGGATGAATGAAAAGCAGAAGAATGCGCAATTGGTCCAATGTCTCAAGATGACTCTCTAACCCTTGACAACTTCATAGAAAAGTGTAGCTGTCCGGTAACTTCTCGCATAACTCTGGTAGACGAGCTTGACTGTTTCGTACCGGACGACGTCTGCATGTGCCGTAGATCGTGAACACTGATCGTAGTATGCGCTCAGCGCCTGATACAAGTGCGTACAGTTTAAGTGCATTGAAGTAGCAGGAGCGATGGTTGTTCTTGAAATTAGTGCTGATGAAGGGATGCACGTTGCGAGTTTTTATTGGGATAGTGTGCTCACGTGAGGTGTACCGTTGGTGCGTGAGTCGTCTTGTTTCTGATGCTTGGAGTTGCGCGGTTCCTGAAATGACCGCTCGTTGGTCGAGGCTTATGAGGCCAGGAAATCGTACCATTCTGTTTCGCCGTCGCATTCGGAGTTGTCCCGCAATACGCGCAGTCTTGACTGGTCATGTTGTAAAGGTCCTTGTTGATGTTCTTTTCTTGGGACACGACCTACTTGGGTTCGTCTTGGGTTTAGCTGGCTCACGCGTTCACGCCCCTCTTGTCGCATCTCTGTTTCGGTGAGGCTCTTCGTCGTCGTTTATGTCGAAGCCGTCGTCGGGGTCGCTGAAGTTGATGATGGAGTTGATGTTGATCTTTTTGATGTTTCTGTGGAGCTGCTCAGGTGGTCTTTCCTGCAGATTTGGCCTTTGATTGGTTTTGCAAATCGAAGTGGTAGTCTGTGCGTTGCTGGTGCATTGCTCGCTTGTGGGAGACTTGTCTGGTGGCAAAAGCATTGTGTCAGGCTTCACAGAAGGTTCTTCTGAGGCTGCTGCGACGACATGATGAATAGGTGCTATTGTCATATGACAGAGTGTGACGCTTAGGGTTTGCGACGCTGCCGCAGTGGCAGCGGTTCCTTGGGGTGTTGTACGCGGAAGAAAGTTTCTTTGTTGCGAAGTGGTGTGGTCTCCAATGTACATGGCTCAGCCGTAGCTGCTGAAAGAGTATTGTCCTTCTTCGTGAAAAGAGCACATGCTGATGGTGGTTTCCCTCTCACGTATTGTCGGAGAGCAAGTCAGCTTCGATTCATCAGAAAAAGTAATAGTTGTGCTTGAGATGCGGCGTTGTTTCACAGCCGTGGAAGTGTCACGTGGCGAGAAACCCGGTAGTGGACCACGCGTACACAACAATGGTGTGAACGCGTCAAATGGGTCAGTAACATGATTTATGCGGCGTGTCGAGAGCATAGATGGTGAAGATGACTCTGTAGTACTCATCATCTTGCTGGGCGTGCGTTTGTGCATCGTGTTCTCGCGAGGATCACTGCATGAGAAACTCATCGATGATCTCCTCATACGAGACCTTGTTTGGCACTGATGATGATTGCGAAGTGGAGGCTGTGTGTGACTGCGGCGACACAGTTGAAAGGTCCCTAGCTGTTGGATAATGGAGGGATCTGCAGCGTATACTTTAAATTGACTAATCATTTCTTCTTTGATTCTCTCCCACGATTCATTGGTTTCAAAGATGTGCGTGAGGTAAAACCGAAATGCCTCACCGGTGACGTAGTGATTGAAGTTGGAGACCATATCCAGCTCCGACCATGATGCAGCAGATGCGTGGAGCTCGAAGAGTCGGAACCAATCTTCCACGCACCCATCATCCACTGATCCGGTGTACTTGGGTATGTCCAAGGCTTGTTGTGATGTGGTCATGATGCTGGTCGGTGTAGGTGGTGAATCTCTGCGCTTGGGGTTCACGACGTGGTGTTTAATACTTGCATGATGATGTGAGCCCGATGCGGAGGCTGCCAGGTGTTTATCCTGTCGACTTCTGCGACGCGAGCAGGAGGTTGCGGACGGAAACAACATGGTCGCCCGAACACTACCTTTATTCTTCATCTTCCTCTCCTTTCCCCACTAATGCACTGCACCGTCCTTTTGCGGTTCGTTACATATATATATATATATATATATATATATATATATATCCCCCCCCCGGAAAAATTAAAACTTTCCGCCTATGACTCAGACTCGGACCGTGTGCTTTCCTTTGTGACGTACGCGCATAATACTGCTGCCCAGACCACGATAGTATTCACTCCTTACTTCCTGCTATGTGGAAACGAGTCCTCCTGCACGCTAGACACCATACTTCCATACCACCCTGATGTGAGCCGACGACAGTTTCGCAAGCTGCTAAACACGCTGAAGACTGTCGCGCGATCTCTCACCACTGCTGATCAGCAGCGCCAAAAACACAACTGAGGCGTCTCGAAGCATTCAGCGTCGTATACCCCCGGCTCACTTGTGTTGCCCTATATTCCTTAAGCTAGCCCGGTCAGTCGATAAACTTCTTTCGAAGTACCATGGCCCGTACCATGTGGTCAAGCAAACTTCGCCCATGAATTACGTCGTAGAGCCGCTTCAGCCTTCCTCTGATCAACGACGTCGAGGGCGTGAGTAGACCGACTAAAGTCTGACTCTGCAGTCGTGTTCTGCCCATAAGTGGCTCTTTTCCAGAGGGGAAGTAAATGTAATGGAGAAGACCGGCACTACTCGCAGAAGCAGAGGTGCTGCTCACGCCGAAAGAAGACGATATTCGGCAGTGAGCAAGCTTTGCGCTAGTTGCTGGTTAACTTGCTGTATCTGTCTTTAGTAGTAAAGTGTTTATACCAAACGCTCAATAATGTTATAATAACTTCCTCCATGCTTTCCTTGGCTTCATTATCTGTTCCCTTCTTATGGTTGTGATTACCTAAAATTGGGCCCCGCAGTTCCCCTTCTTCTCGTTCACGAAATAATAGGTTGCGTGATAAGAAATTATAAAACGTGGGAAAGTTCACAGGCTCTATTTCCACAAGTACAGCAAAGATATTGCAGCGAAGACTATTGGGCGCCGCTCTAGAAAAAAGATCAAGGAACTAGATTTTTAGCGATACAGTAGAAAAAAAAGAGAAAAATAAGAGGGCCGTAACACGCTCTCGTGATTCCAACTCCGGCGGTAGCGATTACGCTGGAATTAGCAGCACGACCGATTAGACCATTCGGAAACAACGTACATCCTTGGCGCCCTGTTACGATAGATATTATCAAGACACTATGGTCAAACACGCGACTGCGTTGTAGAAAACGTCATTTTCGAACGTGTTTTTCTTCACGCGAGGAAATGATGACAGGCTGAAATGAAAACTATGTGTTCCTACTACTTGCATCTTCGGGCGATTTGCAGGTTTGCCTCTAGCGTTTTCAGACAGCCCGTTTTTGTCCTGAAACACGAGGCGTCGTTTCGGCAGCTTCCATAGGTTCCCATTGTTTAAACTTTGCACGTCATGGGAACCAGAATTTTATCCCCGATGTTGACGCTGCTGCATTTATGAAGTGCGGTACAGCTCCTAGGAACAGCGCCTTTCTACGCATATTAGGAATTTGCGCCTCTATGATTTTTTATTGCCAAAAAATGAGCCTGTCAAATTGAAAACGGGGGACCTTTCAGCAGTGACCGCTAGGAGCGCTGATTATAGTCTTCTGACGAGTGAAGACGAGTGAAGCCGACGGGAGCGGACGTGTCGAGTTGAGGTGCCATTTCAGCGCAGCAGGAGCAGCGTGCCAAAGAGATAAGTTTGTTATTTTATATTTCACTTTTTGTTTTTTTAGGAGGGTTAGCTTAGCCAAGCAATCTTATAAATTATTTTAATGCTTTTTCACTTTCTTGGTCTTCTCGCTTAGATAAAAGTAGGTAAAAAAATTTTTTTTGCCACATCTACGCCTTGTTAGTACGAGATGATGGTTGGTACTAGGGGGAACCCACGCGTGCGTTGTTCTGAGTGCGAGCGTTCCTACGCGCTGGAAGAAACGCAGTTTAAGTCAGCACGCGAAGCGAACGGTGCAGATTTTATCTGTAGGTGTGTGTGCTAGGGTCGCGGCTAGACCGCCTAGAGCAACACAAGGATAAGTTAGCTGGGCGGGTTGGAAAGCTAGAAAAGGAAACTTAAAATCGAGCAGAAGCAGAGGAAGGAGGCAGAAGAAAAGCTAGCTAAACGCAGAAAATCCAGCTGAGCGCCACATTCTGCAAAGCAATGATGAACGCATCGAGGCGAGCACCGCGAACGGAGCTGGCTCCGATGCGAGTGCAGAGACAGCCGAACCCGCCCACGCCGGGAAGCAGTGGCGGGAAACGTCAGTGATAGTCACGAAAGGGGATACCACTGACGCGGCCGGGGAAGAAAACAAAGCCAAGGGCAAGGATAGAAAGGAGGGGAGGGCATTGTGACTTCGGGGGAAGCTTTCGACGGTGAGGGGGAAGGAAAGCGTCGAGTTGTCTTTGTTGGGGATTCCAACATGCGTAAAGTAGAACCCGGCGATAGCAGAGAGGGTAGGGCAGACGAACGAGGCCAGGTTAGCGCGCTTCCGGGGAAAGCCGATTAGAGAGGTGATAGCGAAGGCCAAGGAAGACATGTGGGACACAATGGAGGAGAGACACCTAGTGGTGATAATGGGCGTGAGTGATTGACGTACTGCACGGACGAGGAGCAGGAATCACAAAGCAAATAGCCAAGGGGTCACCGACCTGCGGAATGTTTCAAAGGAAGTACAAATCGCGGTGTCCACGGTGCCAGAGGTTGAAAGGCAGGGTTATAAAATTGAAAGGGCAGTTCTTTGCAGTAAAACAGGGAAATTGGACTCTAGCTAAAGCAATGATTTACGGTCATTGACATCAACCCAGAAGTGCACCGAGCAGGCCGCGAAGGCGCTTTTGTGCGTGACGGGAAAACATTTTAGTGAAAGTATAGCAACACCGGTCGGACGTCGATTCGCGGCACGAGCTGTAGCTTTTTAGGCGGGCCCCAGGCAATCAGAAGCAGGATTGAGTATTGAACATAGCGAAACACCAGTAAAGGGCAGAATTAGGCGACCAGGAGTCAGGAAAAGACGCAGAAAGGATAAGAATAGAGAAGGTAAAATTTGCTACATTAACATGCAGGGTGGTCGCAAGCAGAAAAAATGGCTGGAAATTCAAACGCAGCTGAATGATGAAGCGATTAGCGTGTACGCCTTGACCGAAACGCATCTACGAGATTTGGAGCAGCCGCCTGTTATTGACAACTTTGTATGGGAAGGGTGCAACAGAATGACCGGGTCAAAAAAAGGCGGAGGCGTAGGCGTACTAATTAGGCGAGGTCTGAAGTGGCGAAGGGTAAACGAGACATGTAAAGAGCACGTATGGATTAGTGGCACATGGCAAGGTAAAAAGACGTGGCTGGGAGTAGCTTACCTATGGACAAGTAGTGATAGCAGGGGAAAAAATAAGGAATTGGTCGCTTGCATTAGAAGCGATATTAATGAGGTTCAGTAACTCGGGCCAGGTGATATAGTGGGAGATATGAACGCGCACATGGACGATTTAGACGGATATACTGATTACAACGGCTCTCTAGTGCTGGATTTGTGTGATGAACAGAACCTTATATTAGTTAACAGGGAGAATAAGTGTCATGGACAGGTAACGTGGCAATGCGGAAACAGGCAGTCATGTATCGACTACGACCTTAGTCTCAGAAAATGGTCTACGAACAACTAGACCAAATGATAATAGACGAAAATGGAAAAAAATAGCCTGGGAAGCGATCATAGACTTAAGCATTAAAAGTTTGGGCGAGATACCAGCGCAGAACATGAACCAATAGCCTCAGAGTTTTTAAAGATGAATGACGAGCAAATAACAGAGATCGCAAACAACATAGAGAAGAAAATTGAGGCTTTCCTACAGCAGTCTGGGAATATAAGGAACTGGTGGAGGTTATGCAGCATGAAATAAGGAGGACACGGCAAAACAATTGTTGGATTGGAAAGAGCAAACCACGTAAGTGGTGGGAACAAGGAAATTAAACAAGCTATAGAAGAGCGTACAGAGGCATCTAGGGTTCATCGAGAAGCCAAAAAGTTGGGATTACAAGAAGAAGAGGTGCTCCTTAGATGGAATTACATACCGAGAAAAGAAAAGGGTTGCGAGTGAGCTCGTGCAAGAGAAAATTAAATGCGTACTGAACGTTGGGTGCATAACATCACAAAAGAGACAAAGGCGCCCCAAAAAGATTCTGGAAACCATATAAAAGCACTCGGAGCTCAACTAGAAACTCGCAAATGGCTATAAGGGATGAAGACGGTAACATCTATGAAGGCGATGATGCGCTGCGGTACATCACAGACGTTATCAGGCATAACTTCGGCACGAGAAAAAGCGTAGTTCAGACAACAGATCCAGCAACAACAGAGAGGCCTGAGAGATCAAAATTTAGCATAGAAAGCTTTTATTGGAAAAAGGCAGCAGAAATGTCCCCTAACAACACGGCAGCAGGACCCGATGAAATCCCAATACAGCTAATCAAAAACCTTGGTCCAAAAAGCAAGGCACTGCTGACTAATGCCATAGAGCAAGTGATTAGAACAAAGAAATTCCCGTTGGATGCGTGAAAGCAGATGAATCTCATGTACAAAGGCAAAGGAATAAGGATAAGACGAGCTCGTACAGGCCAGTTACAGTAACGTCGGTGATATATAGAATGGCATGCAAGCCATAAAATTAGACCTGTCGAAGTGGGTGGAGGAAAACGGTGTATTGGGGGAACTACAAAATGGGTTCAGGCCAGGCAGGCGCTTAGAAGACAATATGTTTGTACTAACTCAGTGCATAGAGATTTCAGTAGCTCAGAAAAGACCTTTATGGATAGCATTTCTAAATATTAAAGGAACTTATGACAACGTAGACAGGGAATTGTTGTGGGATATTCTTCAATACGAAGGCATAGATGACGATTTCGTGGAGCTGCTGAGGGAGATATATCGAGACAACCAAGTACAAGTGGCATGGGAAGGCCGAAAAGAAAATGAAATGGTGGGAATTCACCAAGGATTGAAGCAAGGATGCCCTCTGTCACCATTGTTGTTCACGCTTTACGTCAAGGGAATAGAAAGACGACTGGAAAACAGCGAATTAGGTTTTTGATTTATCCTACATGCGTAATGGACAAATGGTGCATCAGAAGGTCCCTGGACTGATGTACCGCAGACGACATTGTGCTACTAGCGGACAATAAAAAGATTTACAGATACTTGCGAATATCTGTGGGAACGCAGCGACAAATCTAGGCCTTAGGTTTAGCACAGAGAAATCAGGGATTATGATCTTTAATGAACACACGAGTAACTTCGTGGTGTCAATTCAACAGCAAGTAATACCCATAGTGAAGCAATATAAGTACCTCGGCGTACACATAAACGAAGGAAAGAATTACTCAAGCAACCACCAAGATAATCTGAAAATAAGAGGGAAGCGGAATGCAGCAATAATGAACACAGAGCACTGTGGGGCCACAATAAGTATGAGGTGGTGCGTGGAATCTGGAAAGGAGTAATGGTACCGGCGCTAACATTCGCAAATGCCATTATATGCTTAAAATCGGATATATTGGCGGGTTGGAAGTTAACCAAAGATCAGTAGGCCGGTTGGATTTGGGAGCACACGGTAATACGACAAATGAGGCAGTGCATGGATACATGGGTTGGGCCTCTTTTGAAGTCAGAGAAGCACAAAGCAAATTAGTTTTGAAGAAAGGCTCAGGAACATGGATGAAAATAAATGGGCGGCTAAAGTGCACACGTATCTCTACATGAAAAGCGTGGACACAGAATGGAGGAAGAGGTCAAGGGAAGTTGGCAACCAAGTACAGGATAATCGAAACTGCAAATAGACAACCAGGAGTCATCAGAAAGAAAGTGAGAGAAATAGAGACCGTGAATTGGATGCAAAGAATGGAAACGAAAATGACAATTGAGATTTACAGGAATGAGAAGAAATTAGAGGGGAGAATCTGTACGATAACACAAAAGGCAGTGCCTTGCTATTTGAGGCTCGAGCCGGTTGCCTAAGGACGAAAACATATCGGAACAAATATTCGGAACTAGATGAGACATGTGTATGCTGCACTAAAGATGCAGAAACCACTCAGCACATCCTGATGGAATGCGACGGGATCCACCCAACGAGAACCGTAGGTAAGGTGCCACTCCAGAAGCGCTTGGGTTTAAAGTGGAAGGAACATAAACAGATCTCTTAAAACCTGATCTCTTAAAATCATAGGCAGCGGTACAAGGTTAATTTTGAAAAAGAAAAATAATGAGAGGTATACAAAAATGCTAGATAAAGAACATGTATAGTATACCTGATTAAATCAAGCAGGCTAGGTGACTATTTGTCGCCGCCCCGTTTCAAAGGGATGCCAATAAATCATCATCATCGATAATCAGCGAACGCATAAAATTAGAGCTGTCAAAGTGGGTGGAGAGAAATGATGTACTGGGGGAAGTTTGGTTCAGTTAGGAATGGGTTCGGGCCAGGCAGACGCTTAGAGGATAATATGTTTGTACTAACTCAGTGCATAGAGATTACAGTAGCTCAGAATACACCTTTATCGACAGCATTTCTAGATATTAATGGCGCCTGCGACAACGTAGACAGGGAATTGTTATAGGATATTCTTAAGCACGAAGGCATAGATGACGATTTCGTGGAGCTGCTGAGGGAGATATATAGAGACAAGCGAGTAAAAGTTGTATGGGAAGGTCCAAAAGGTAATTAAGGGGTGGTAATTGACCAAGGACTGAAGGATCTCCTCTGTCTCCATTGGTGTTCACGCTTTACTTTAGGGCATAGAAAGATGACTGTGAAAGAGCGAATTAGGGTTACATTTATGCCACGTGCGTAATGGACCAATGGTGCAACAGAAGGTCCCTGGACTGATGTACGCAGGACGACATAGTGCTACTAGCGGACAATGAAAAGATTACAGATACTGCGAATATCTGTGGCATTATCATCATCAGTAGCCTATATTTATGTCCACTGCAGGACGAAGGCCTCTCCCTGCGATCTCCAATTACACCTGTCTATCGCTAGCTGATTCCAACTTGCGCCTGCGAATTTCCTAACTTCATCACTCCACCTAGTTTTCTGCCGTCCTCGACTGCGCTTCCCCTCTCTTGGTATCCATTCTGTAACTCTAATGGTCCACCGGTTATCCATCCTACGCATACATGGCCTGTCCAGCTCCACTTCTTCCGCTTAATGTGAACTAGAATATCGGCTATCCCCATTGGTTCTTTGATCCACACTGCTCTCTTCCTGTCGTTTAACGTTAGGCCTAACATTTTCCGTTCCATCGCTCTTTGTGCGGTCCTTGTTCTCGAGCTTCTTTGTTAACTCCAAATTTCTGCCCCATATGTTAGCACCGCTAGAATGCAATGATCTAAACTTTTCTTTTCAACTACAGTGGCAATCTCCCAGTCTGGATTTGGTAATGCCTGCGTTATGCACTCCAGCTCAATTTTATTCTTCTATAAATTTCTTTCTCATGATCAGGGTCCCCTGTGAGTAATTGACCTAGATAGACGTACTCCTTTACAGACTCTAGAGGCGACTGGCGATCCATAATTCTTGTTCCCTTGCCAGGCTATTGAACATTACCTTTGTCTTCTGCATATTAATCTTTAACCCCACTCTTACACTTTCTCGGTTAAGATACTCAATCATTTGCTGTTTTCGTCCCCATTGTTGGTGAATAGGACAATGTCATCTGCAAACGGAAGGTTGCTGAAATATTCGCCGTTGATCCTCACTCCTAAGCCTTCCCAGTCTAAGAGATTGAATACTTGAATAGCAGTGAATAGCATTGGAGAGATTGTGTCTCGTAGCCTGACCCCTTTCTTGATAGGTAACTTTCTACTTTTCTTGTGGAGTACGAAGGTTGCTGTGCAATCCTTGTAGATATTTGCCAATATATTCACGTATGCATCCTGTACTCTTTGGTTACGTACTGCCTCTATGACTGCATGCTGGTATCTCTACTGAATCAAATGCTTTTTCCTAATCTATGAAAGCCATACGTTGATTGTACTCCGCAGATTTTTCTATTACCTGGTTGATGACATGGATGTGATCCATCGTAGAATATCCCTTCCTGAAGCTTGGTTGGCTGCAGTCAAGTGTTGCCCTGATTCTATTTGAAATTACCTTGGTGAATATTTTATACAATACTGAGAGCAAGCTGATGGGTCTATAATTCTTCAATTCTTTACGTTTCCCTTCTTATGTATGAGTATAGTGTTGGCGTTCTTCCAGCTTTCTGGTACACTTGAAGTCGTGAGGCATTGCGTATAAAGGGCCGCAAGCTTTTCAAGCACGATATCTCCTCCATCTTCGATTAAATCTACTGTTGCTCCATCTTCTCCAGCAGCTCTTCCCCTGGTCATGTCTTTCAAGGCTGTTCTAACTTCATCGCTAGTTATAGAGGGGCCTCTGTATCCTGTTCATCACTACTTCGAATGAAAGTAGCTTGGCTGCTCTGGGGACTGTACAGGTCAGTATAGAATTCTTCCGCTGCTTTTACTATGTCATCGACATTGCTGATGATATTACCCTGCTTATCTTTCAGTGCATACATTTTGCTTTGTCAAATGCCTAGTTTTCTTCTCACTGATTTCATGCTGCATCCATATTTACTGCTTCCTCAACCTTTTCCACGTTATAATTTCTGATATCCCTTACTTTCTTCTTGTTGATCAGTTACGACAATTCTGCGAATTCTATCTGACCTCTCGAGTTTGACACTTTCATGTTTTGCCGTTTTTTTTTTTTTTATTACGTCCTTTGTTCCTTGGGAGAGCTTACCTACTGGTTGCCTTGGTGCCTTACCTCACACTTCAATTGCTGCTTCTGATTTTTAACCTAGTTGTGGTTTCATTCATCACCTCTATGTTGTCTTTATCTTCCTTTTCTAAAGCTGCATATTTGTTTGCGAGCACCAGTCTGAATTAGTCTGCTTTTACCCTTACTGCGTCTAGGTTGGCCTGTTTCTTCATGACTAACTTTATTCTTTCTCTATACAAACTGAGAGAAATCCTAGACATCACTAACCTATGGTCACTGCACTTTACCCTACCTAACACTTCTACATCCTGCACTATTCTGGGATCAGCAGAGAGTATGAAATCTATTTCATTCCTTGTTTCTCCATTAGGGCTTTTCCAGGTCCACTTCTTGTTGCTATGCTTCCTGAAGAAGGTATTCATTATTCGGAGCCTATTCCTTTCCGCGAATTCTACCAACACCTCTCCTCTAGTGTTCCTAAAATCGATGCCGTAGTTGCCAATTGCTTGTTCGCCAGCCTGCTCTTTCCACACTTTTGCACTGAAGTCGCCCATGACTAAAGTATACTGAGTTTGCACCTTTCTCATTGCTAATTCGACATATTCATAAAAGTGTTCTATTTCTTCATCATCGTGTCTGGAGGTTGGGGCGTAGGCTTGTACAACCTTCATTCTATACCTCCTATTCAGCTTTATTACGACGTCTGCTACCCTCTCATTAATTCTATAAATTCATCAATCTTGCCCACTATGTCCTTATGGACAATAAATCCTACTCCGAATTATCTCTTACCTGGAAGACTTCTGTAGCAGAGGACGTGACCGCTAGTCAGCACTGTATAAGCCTCACCAGTTCTCGCCTCACAAAGGCCAATAATATCCCAGGCAATACCTGATAATTCTTCAAATAGCCCCGCTAAGCTAGCCTCACTCGATAGGGTGCACGTGTTGAACGCTGCCAGGTTCAGTTTCCAGATCTCGGTGTAGTTTGAGGCAAATCTCGAAGAAGGAACTTCTTCCGGAAATGCAGACGCTCGAGGAACTTGCCGGGGGATCCCCTTCTTCCGCAGACGGTCAGTCTTCGCGTCGCATCTCTTCATCGGCGCGGTCTGATCCCCCTACTGATTCCGTGCTCCCATAGCATAAACAAAGCCTCGAATATTTTAGACATTTCTCGTGTTTTCGACCGGGGCCGCCGAATCGTCTTTAAGGAGGGTGGTGCACGCTCGGGCTGTCGCCCTGCTTCTTTCTCTCGGCTCGCCGTGCGTCGGGGTCTGAGAGGGTGTTTCGGCGTGCCCTCTCTCTCTCGACAGCGCAACCTTCGCGTGTCTTGTCGAAGCTTCTAGTCTCCGTTGATCACGTCGGCTGTCTGCGGCGTTTGCGCTCTCTCCCTCTGTCGAAGCTGCCTCGGGGCCGACTTGCTCCGTTGCTGAAGCGGCGCGCGCGTTGATTATGCCCACTTTTGTAACAGAAAGAAAGAGAGAAAAGTAGAGACAGTGAATTGGATGCAAAGAATCGAAACATAAAGGACCATGGAGATTCACAAGAATGAGAAGAAAGAAAAAAGAAGGGAAAATCTGTATGATAACACAAAGGACAGTGCCTTGCTATTTGAGGCTCGAGCCGGTTGCCTAAGGACCAAAATATACCGGAGCAAATATTCAGAACTAGATGACGCATGTGTATCTGCAGCAAAGATCCAGAGACCACTCAGCACGTCCTAATGGCATGCGAATGGGATCACCCAGTGAGAACCGTAGGTAACGTATACCTTCCAGACGCGCTTGGGTTTTAAGTGGATGGAAGCATCAACCGGTCAGGAGTGCAGATAAGTAAGAGACATTTAGAGTACTGGTGGAAAAAAAAGCAGGGAAGGGATTGATACGACGTGATCTTTTACAGTAATTGGTAGCTGTACAAGGCAGATTTTGAGAAAACAAAATTGATGAAATGTATACAAAAATGCTAGATAAAAACATGTATAACATGTCTGATTAAATCAAGCAGGCTAGCTGACTATTTGTCACCACCCCGTTTCAAAGGGGATGCCATTAAATCGTCATCATCATCAACCCTGAAAGCTGGATCTGTCCCATTTGAAGCGGGCTAACGCTTGAAGATGGAATGCTGAGTGCCATTAATCTTTTTGGTAGGTGCATCTCTTGGTAAGTGATCAATTTTTTGTACAAGTGTGCCTCAGAAACACGTGCGGGATATATTGTGCAACCGATTTTCATTGCTTTATACACAGCAGTCACACATATAACCAGGCCCAATCAGTTAAAAAAAACTGTACCATAGCAATTTCTCTTCTGCGATTGTAACGTAGCTTTGGATTAAAAAAAAATATATTAATGTGTTCGTACTTTCGATCTTGCGTTGTTCAAAAACGATTAGTATCACTGAGCAAGTGAACGACATGGTAAAAAGAATGAATAGTCCTTGTTTTGGCGATGGCTACAAGCAATTATGTTATTTGCAAACGCTTGCAAAGATTAAAATAAGTGTTTTATGATAAACAGGGCGCAATGCCCACCTAATACAGCTGTCGTTCTGTCACGCAGCCGCCTCACAGGCTCGTTATTACGGATAGGATTTCCGGAAAACACCTCTGAGATTTGCCCATTTTTTTTCTTGCGGTCAAAACATGCTATTGCAATGCAAGTGTTTCCGCATTGCCGACTTAACCAAGACAATCATTATCCTCAGCTGGTCCTGTAGCGCGCTTCATGCCGAAAGGCGCTAGCATTGAGTGAACGCGCCCTTGTGTACGAAGTTTACTGTATCGTTGAGTGCGTAAGGACCGTAAGGGCACTCGATTTATCAAACGGCACGCATAAAAAGGAGGCACGTGAACAGAAAAATGCGCCATTTGACTCGGTGAACAGCGCGGCGCGCTTGTCTCTTGTGCAAATCTCTCAAAAATAAACAGTTTTACGGGATAGTTTCAAGATTTCGAGGCTGTTGTGGCACTGAAAGCCACAAAAATACTGTATACCAAGCTTGCGCGATGACGAGACCACGCTTGCCATCGTGTAAACCGCATTTCTGTTGGAGTGCGGGTACTCAAACTTTGCCTGCCGCTGGCACTTTATTCAAGCGAAGCTTGTATAATCTAGCCTGCGCCAGCGATATAACGCTAAAAAAACCAGCTGGTCTCAGAGCGGCGCAAGACAGCCTCCTTATGATACATGACGATCTAACCTCTGAGCGTTTGCAAGGCCCTCGAATACTAGCCACCGTTGATATACATAAGGCGTTTGACAACGTAGGAGTAGATGCTATGTTGCAAGAAATGCACGCAGTAGGACTAGAAGGTCGCATAGTGACATACATTACGTCACTATTGACAAACCGCACTCTTCGAGTCAAGATAGGAGATCGATTCTCGCCGCTTCATTACATCACACATGGCCTTCCGCAAGGCTCAGTGTTGTCCCCTGTACTGTTTAACATAGCCATGCACCATCTCCCGTATCACCTCGCAAAGATAGACAGGTTGCATCACTCAATATACGCAGACGACATCACAGTATGGACCACTGGAGGGTCACTTGGTGAGCAGCAAGATGCCATCCAAGCAGCTCTAGACACAATACAGTGTCATCTTTCAGCACTCAGACTCTCTCCTTCCCCGTCAAAAGCACAGTATATCGTGCTTGGTCCAAAGAAGTTGAGGAAAGAAGCAGTAGCTTTAATGAATGTGCCGGAAATACAAGGAAGCCCGATCGAAACAGACACTGAGCCGCTGCCGAGCAACACAAGGGCTCCTCCGAAGACTCACAAGTCGTAAGTGGGGCCTCAGAGAAGACACCCTGGTTATAATGACGAAAAATCTCATCACATCGAGAATTCTGTACGGCTTCCCTTACACACGAACCACGGTAAGGATGCGTCGTCGCCTCGAAGCAGCTCATCGTCAAAGTATACGTATAGCGTATGGTTTGCCGAAGCATACCCCAACCCATGTGCCTTACTCAGAGGCACAAATTAACACACTTGAAGAACTAAGGGAGGACGCAAGATGTGCCCAGGTGCTGAGGCTAGCCGCTACGTCTTCAGGCCGAAGAATACTCGCCCAGGTCGGTCGGAAGCCACAAGCCCCTCTTCTCCCGACACCTTCGGCGCCGTGGCTGCCCGTGATGTCGGCCATTGTTCACCCCCTTCCAACCAACGTGGGCATAAATCGGAGGCGTTACCATCACCGCAGAGCCATCCTCAACGATAATACAGCTCAATGCATTTACACAGATGCTGCTGTTTCACAGAATCACGTCAGTACTGCCTGGACGAACAGCGACGGCAGCAACACAGCAACAACTACTCATAGCACACCATTAAGTACGACCGGTGCAGAACTACAAGCGATTCTAGAGGTTGCTCAGGCAGCCAGATATGGCCGCCTCGAGCATCGCAGCCCTCTACACATATACACGGATTCGCAAGACGCCGTACGCGAACTAAGCAAGATTGACGCACACCCGCTGGCAACCGCCATCCACGAAGAAGCAACACTTCTGCGGCACAAGGGAACTGAGCTGCACATTTATTGGACACCGAGTCATATGGGCGCAGGAGGGAATGAGCGAGCGGACGCGCTCACGTGGGGAGCAAATTACCCACCCCCCCATTCTCCTTGCCCCGTTTCCGTCACAGCTCGATCGGCAGAAGATGTCGACGCTGTCGATGCTCACCTGCAGCTCCGACAGCATAGAAAGCTTGCTCTACAAGCGCTTCTGCCCGAAGGCCATGACCCCCTCCCTCCTGGGCTTCCACGCCGGGAACGCATGGCACTCCGCCGTCTACGCACCGGCACGGCAGTCACGCCTGCGTTCAAAGCCCAATACATTGACAAGTCGCTTGACCCCACCTGCGGAACTTGCACCACGGGTGCGCCAGCCACAGCACACCACTTGCTACGGACATGTCCTGGCCTAACCTCGCTGCGAAGAATCTGCCTTGCTGGGCTGCACAGCTCAGTCGCCACACTCAATGACTGGATCCTTCCTAGAGGGACCCCTCAACACCGCAAAGCTATATGTGACAGCTTGCTCACCTACCTTATAAGAAGCGAAACCCTTGACCTAATCTAGGCACCTCACCGGAAAAACCACTCGGGTTGCCTACATGTACAATTTTCTATTTTTTATGATTTAATAAAAGTCTCTCTCTCTCTCTCTCAGAGCTGCACAGGTGGTCGGCACGCGCTCGTACCATTGCTCCCGCGTTCGTCATCGTCGTCTCTTCCACAGCTGGCTCGTTGCCGCTAATTATTCCAGCGTAGAATTTCACTTCTGTCGTCGTAATGGGCAGGCCGCGTTTACGGGGGTATGAGCCATTCATTGTCTTACGTAACGGACAGATTTAATTTTTAAGAATTTTCAGGGAAATATATCCAGAATGAACGCGCTCGCGAAACGGCTCGTCGTCGACGTGCCGATTCTAGCGTGAGGGCTTGGGAAGCCCAGGCGAAACGTCAGCAAAGAGCCGCGGACCCCGAGTTGAGGGAGCATCGTGATGTTGAGGCCAAATGTCAGCGTCGCGTCTAGCCCTAGCCCTTCAGGAATCCGAAAACGGTGGTGCACGCCTCGGCAACGCTAGCGCCAACTTCCCCGCTGCGACGGCCAGGTTTCAATACGAGTTTCTCAACCGGAACTTCGGAGCCAGCTGCTGCGCGTGTGACCAGTTGTGGTTCGAGCACAACGTGGTACTCGTCAGTGCAATTCGCCCGGAGGAACATCGTAGAAACACACGACCAGCTTCACTTACCCCCATTTCCTCGACAGGGGAGCGCCTACTAATTGTTTTGAAGCGTGTGTTGAAAAATACGCCTTGGTGTATACTGGTAAAAGCTACGAGGTTCCTACGAATGTGTTTTACAGCGCAGCTCTTAGGCGCCCGTTCCTGAGGCGAGCGTCGGCGTAACCGAGCGAACGAGCACAGCGAAAGATGAAAGCGAACGCGGAGCGCAGCGTGAGAAGAAAAGCGTAGTGCCGCGAAAGTCGGGTGACGACTCCTACGAGATGGCGCCAGAGGAGCGCGCGGTCCTCTATTCACCGATCGTATGCAGCGAGCGCGTCCAATGATACCATATAGACCCTTTCACTGATTACAAACATAGGCCCTGCATGGCTTCCGGTTTTGCCCACTGACGTAGCTGCTAAATGTAACTGGCAAAGAAGCTACCATGCGTTAACACATAGCAGACTGATAAGGCACGTGACCGGAAGTTTCTTGGGGGCGGCACGTTCGCTGCTGTTATCGCGAGCATGAAACCGTCTATATGGAAACTAGAGTGTACTAGAATATGGTCGAGTGGGACGAGCGGCTGGGGCGGCGCATGCTTTGCCGTGAGGCGCCCGACGTGGAAAAATACTGGGGCGGCGCTGCGGTCGAAGTGGATTGGGCCGCATCAAGGTCGCGCCGTTAGAAACTGCTGGCGATACTGCTCGGCAGGGTCATTCGTACTACTTCGCGCGCTGGTATTGGCGTTCAGACCGCTCAAATGGGGTTCATAATTGCATATGACATGCATTTATGCCTTAAGAATAAATTAATTTCTTTCTCTTCTTTATTTATTTTTTATAATTTTTTAATACCGCTCGGTCGTTGCGCGTGCATTGCGGCCGCAGTGTCGGCTTTCATTCTACTATGTTATTGTACGGTTCCCTTCGGAGAAAAAATATTTTTCTCGTTCTTCAAGCAGCATGTATCTCTCGTGTGTATTGTTGCACATAAAGTTTTTCATCAGTAGGTCCTGCGAAACGCAGAAGGAGAAAGATATGCAACCTTCCTGCTTGCCGCTTCAAACAAATAAAACATAGCTGCCCATCCGGCGCCTTGTCCTCAGGTTTACGGGAAGTATTGTTACAGAAAAAAAAAAAAGCTGCAGCGCAACATTTCATTCAAATTTTCGGCTTTCTCGCGTAACAGAATGCGGAGTAATCGTTAAGGGGTCATTTATTGCAGTCAGACCTCGAGCGCCGAAAATGGTTTTAGTTAATTAAATCAAATCAAAGGGGAATTTTATTAGACAATAATATAAAAAATGCGTACAAAGATATTTGATCCCATACCCTAAAGCGGCCATTCTATATGCTAATATTTGGCCGTAAGCCGTACGTGGATTTTTTTCCAGTCGATACTTCAAAAAAAAAAAAAAAAAAAGAAAAGAAAGTCTGCCTGGTAGCTTAATTAGTGGCTACGTAGTATAGTGGATTCGGTCTTGAGAACGCGGGTTCAATCCAGGTCGCGGAATTCGATGGGAGCGAAATGGAAGAAGACTCGTGTACTTCTATTTAGGTGCACGTTAAAGAACCCCAGTTGGCAAAAAATATATAAACCGGGTGCCTTAATTATATCGTGGTTTTGCCACGAAAAAACCAAAGAATTTGCTTATATTAAAAAAAGAAAAAGCAGGTGGCTGCGTTCTTCGGCTTATTTCTGGGGGTGTCAACAACATAAATTACTCTCGAGTCTGATTTCCGAGAAAAACATGTTACGCTTATCCTATCCGAACAGCTGCTTTCAGTTATTCGGTGCACTATCATAACGACCATAATGAAACAATTAAAGGAACGGCATGTCTCACATACACGTAGAGATATGTGCAGATCTGTTGCGTTCGTTGAAGAAGATAAGTGGGGCACCACACGGGGCACTCAGTTTTAATGGGTTGAAAACACGGTGAGACGTACTGTCAAAAATGCTCGTTTATATTGAGATATACGCATACCCATAGGCAGACATTATATGTAGAGATTTTATGTCACGATTTAGTGATTGATTGCGCAGAACAGAGATAAGCTAAGTGGCACTAATTTGTCGGTCAGCACACCATACAGGGCTCATATAAGCCAGTTTGCTGGAGCTTGCATTCAGCACACACACACACACACACACACACCACACACACACACACACACACACACACACACACACACACACACACACACACACACACACACACACACACCACACACACACACACACACACACACACACACACACACACACACACACACACACACACACACACACACACACACACACACACACACACACACACACACACACACCACACACACACACACACACACACACACACACACACACACACACACACACACACACACACACACACACACACACACACACACAACACACACACACACACACACACACACACACACACACACACACACACACACACACACACGCACGCACGCACGCACGCACGCACGCACGCACGCACGCACGCACGCACGCACGCACGCACGCACGCACGCACGCACGCACGCACGCACGCACGCACGCACGCACGCACGCACGCACGGCACGCACGCACGCACGCACGCACGCACGCACGCACGCACGCACGCACGCACGCTACGCACGCACGCACGCCCGCACGCACGCACCGCAAGCACGCACGCACGCACGCACGTATATACTATACTTATATATGCTATATATATACTATACACAGAAAAAAAAGCGATTCTGGGTCCGGGTAAATCTTCACAGTGAAGTAGACGCACGTATGAAGCGGTTTACTTGACGTTTTCGGCCGGTGTCCGGCCTCATCAGATTCTGATGAAGGCCGGACCCCGGCCGAAACGTCAATAAACCGCTTCACACGCGCGTCCTACATCAACTGTATATACACGTCTACATCACTGTATATTATAATATATATATATATCAGTGAAGTAAAGAGTAACGGAGCCGGCACAGAAGTAGTTCAAAAATAGAAGCACGTAGGAAAACATAACAAGACTTTACTGACGTCTTCGGCCGGGGTCCGGCCCTTCATCAAGAGTGCGTGTACAAGCATACAGAGCTCAATTTTCTACCTTTTGCCGTAAGGGTGAAAAGAGACAAGAAAAAAATATACAAAGTGAAAAAAATAAATACAAAGTAAAAAAGAATACAACGAACACGTAAATGGAAAACTGCGCGTGCACAGAGTGGAATTATTAAAAAAAAGTGAATACAACAAGGCTGTGAAAACAAGCTCCTAAATCGTGAGTAGCCCAGACATATATATATATATATATATATATATATATATATATATATATATATATATATATATATATGGTGGTTTTGCCTGCTATGAATATTATTTCTGCGAATGCGAGTTTTATTTGCAGTATTCACTAGTAAGTGTGTTCGTTTCTGCAAACACGCGCGCTTATTCCGGTCGGGAGTTCTCACTTTTTCAATTATTGCATTTAGAAGATTTGTTATTTTTTCCCTTACATATATATCGTGAATATATATGTCTATGTACCCTTTGGTTTAATTACCTAGAAACACATTGGTAATTCTTCGCGCCACGCAGTTAATAAACCTGGTTTATTTCACTCTAATATTGTTTTCTTCGATCATTGTCCCTGATCAATATCCAGCTACAAGAAGCGCGCGTAAAATGACACGGTATCAATAATAAAATTTTCAACGTAGCCTTCATGGTGCGGAGATACCAGTTACTTTTAGAGGACAGTGGTAAAAACAGCAGTTCGCATGGCTAAAACTACATTTGGTACAGGCCGTCAAGAGTCATGGGCACACCGAAGCAACTAAAACATTAAAAAAAAATGTACTGGACAGAGGTTCTGCGAGAAAAACTGGGCGTCCCGCGCTCGCTAGCAGACGACGCGCTTGAAAACGACAGCAAAATTGAAGACGTCGCGTTGTATAATCCATGCCTGAAATATATATGTTTGGCAAAATGGTGTAAACATAAATTTGCAGTTAAAATAAAGCACTATTTTAAGAGCGTACTATGCGCAATCGGCCTCGGCGCCCGCAGCGAAAGTACGTTGAATATGCCGCGGAGCGCGTCTCCGCCCCAATCCAGTTCGCTCGCAGCGCCCTCGCACTAATTTTCCACACGCGGCGCCTCAGCGGCAAAGCGCCGTTCGGCCCACTCGACCATTGTCTAGTACACGCTAATGGAAACAAAGCACTACATGAGTGGAGGTCTGTCTGCGGCGGCTGCTGTGAATCGCGCCCACGTGTCACCCACGCGCTGCCTGTCGTGATCTCCCGATTATCGAGGCAGGCGCGTCACACTTCGCTCCGTTTGCAACGTGCCGCATGAAACAGATTTTTCGCGCCAGCTAATATATCGTGAAATGAACACATATATAGCTGAGCTCAAACTTCGAATTAGGGAGTATCGTAATCGTCGGTGAAGTTTTTTACCTTTAAGAACGCGCGAGAGTAAATTGTTTCACAAAACGCTGCGCCACTCAGAATGATTGCAGCAGCCACCCGTTAATGTTTACAAGCCGTTTCGAGGGCAGATAACTTCTCAGACATTTCTCACAGAACGGAAGTTGTGTCGAGAAGTGTAGCGAAACAGCATGTGAAAAAAGAAAGTATGAGCTGCTGACCCTACATTTTCCGTGCATAGGGTGAGCAAGCACAGACGGGGAGAGACATTTCGTGCCCGTCGAAGCGCCAGCGACGAGAACTCGGGCTGGGCCGCGTCTGCACGCCCCCGCGTAGTTAGGTCACCCACATACACCAATCCGAGAATACGTTTTTTGAGCGTTTCGACAACGAGCTGGCTTGTCGTGGCACCCTGCGGCAGCCGCGGTACCTAGCTACGAGGCGCAAAATGGCCTCCAGAACCGAAACTGACCCTCAAGAGAGAGAGAGAGAGAGAGATAAATGAGATGCGAAAGGCAGGGAGTTTAACCGGGAGGTAGATATCCAGTTTGCTACCCTACACTGGGGAAGGGGTAAGGGGAGACAGAAAGATAAAGAAAAATGCATACACTTAGAGAAGGAGATAAAAAACACACTCACACATGCCCCAGGAACGGGCGCCTAAGAGCTGCGCTGTAAAACACTCGTAGGAACCTCGTCGCTTTTACCAGTATACAACTGACCCTCGAAGTTTCCATAATGCCCGTGCCGCCACAGGTGGCGTTGACTTTTAACAGCGAAACTGTTTAAGCCAGCCGCAATTTGTGGCGCGTAGCCGTGGTAGCCATAGCAACCCGGAGGAGGAGGAGGAGAACGCGTGCATGCGCACACGGTCTCCTCCTCGCCAGCTCCCTGCCTTCCCGACCAACGCCTCCTCTAGAAAGATACTATAAGTGGTTCATTTGGAAAGGAAAGGTTGGCGCTATCGTCTGCAGCCCTTCAGTCTGTACCTTGAGGGAGCACGGCTCAGCGCCAAGAACCTGCTGCCCTTACCTTTCCCCTTTTCCTCCTTTCCACTTGAGGTAGAAGCTAGCGATCGTAGCCGTGATCGCTTGCAACACACATGCGCGCATGCGCACACCACCGCATGGCCGCCGACGCCGCTACCGCCGTGACACCGCACCACCCCAACCCCCTGCGGAGATAGGGTAGATGCTGGCGCCATCTCTCGACAACCGACCGCAACTCAAGGCGCGACGGCTACAATGGGTGACGCCGCAGGCATCTTTCTAGAGGAGGCGTTGTCCCGACCCTGCCTCTCTTGTCTCCGCGGCGCGTTGAGCCAGGACAGACAGACAGACAAAGAACTTTTATTCAGGTCCTGCGTTTGGACAGCCCCCATTCAGAGGGAGTCGGTAGCAGTCGCGGGCCGCTCCCACGCAGAGACCGGAAGACCGTGGCCCTCCGCCCTCTCGCAGGCCCTCTGGGCAGCCCGAAGTTGAACCGAGAGGTCGCCGCTTTTAAGGGCTTACTCCCAGACCTCTTCGTTGTTGAACTCTGCGTCGCGTAACGCAGGACATTGCCAGAGCATGTGAGCTAATGAGCAGTACGCCTCTCCGCAGTCCGGACATTGCGGTTCGATGTTGGGCGAGAAGTGACTAAATCTGCCCTTCGAAGGGAAAGACCCCGTTTGGAGCATCCTAAAGGCCGTCGATTGCGATCGAGTGAGTCTAGGGTGAGGAAGTGGAAAAGCCCTCCGCGAAAGATGATAATGAGTCAACATCTCGTGGAAAGTGAGGAGCGAGTCCCTGTACCTCCCGGCGTCCCCGCCTTCGAATCCTCCGGCACCGCCGCGGTGAGCGAAACCTCGCGCACGGTCATGGGCAAATTCATTGGCGTTGGGAACATCGGGATGTACGTTGGCCCCCATGTGGGCCGGAAACCATTTTATAGTGTGAAACCCGGCAGCCCCCTCGCTCCCGAGGATGGCCACTGCTTCCCGCGAGATCAAGCCCGAAGCGAAAGCCCTAGCTGCGGACCGCCAGTCCGTGAATATATTTGGACGCGACGGGTCCTTCATTGCTATAGCGATGGCCATTTGCTCAGCCACCGTTGCCGAAACATTTCGAACCGAGGCAGAACATAGGAGGTTGCCAGTATGGTCGACAGAAACCACTGCGAAGCAATCGGAACGCTCGTACTGGGCTGCATCGACAAAGGCTGCGAGATCCCGACTATCTGCAACCGATTTTAATAAAGAACGGGTCCGAGCTATGCGGCGCCCTACATTGTATTGCGGGTGGACATTTCTTGGAAGTGGAGCTACCGTAAACGTACCACTGATTGAGGACGGTGGAGTCACTTTACGCTCGTTAGTCTCCGTAAGACCGCAGCCTATGGATTCCAGGATGCGCCTACCAGCCCGCAAGGACGATAGACGCACGACCTGAGCCATCTGCTGGGCCTCGATCACCTCCGCGAGTGAGTTATGCATGCCTAATTGTATGAGCTTCTCGGTGCTGGTGGTGATAGGCAAGCCTAGAACTCGCTTTATACTTTTGCGCATTAGTGCATCGATTTTTGCCTCTTCCCTTTTGGACCAGTGCAGCGCCGAATCGACGTAATTAATGTGGCTCATGAGAAACGCATGGTAGAGCCGTAGGAGATTGCTCTCGCTCAGCCCTCCCCTGCGGTTCGAGACCCTGAGTATGAGCCTAAGCATGTTCTCCGTCTTGGAGGTGATGCGGGCTATTGTCTGTGAGTTGCCCCCCCCCCCCCCCCCCCCCCCCCCCTTGGACTCCAGTAGGAGTCCGAGGATCCTGATGGAGTCTACCCTGGGGATCATCAGCCCATCCCGTGTGTATAGAGCTATGGGAATCTGCTCTAAAGGAGTGAAGTTCCTCACCCCTTGTCGGATGGGTCTGTACAGTAATAACTCGGACTTAGCCGGTGACAGGCCCAGGCCCGAACCGACTAGAAAGTTCTCCGTGATGTCTAGTGCCTGTTGAAGCGCCTGCTCTACCCCGGCGCCGGACCCTCCCATGCACCACACGGTGATATCGTCCGCGTAGAGAGCATGGTTAGTCCCGCGCACCATGGCGAGTCGCTCCGAGAGGCCCTTCATGGCAATATTGAAGAGTAGAGGAGATATGACTGCCCCCTGTGGTGTGCCTCTCGCTCCCCAGGTAAATTCCTCGGATTTGACTTGACCGATCTTGAGGGTAGCCCTGCGATCCCTCAGAAAGGAGCTAACGTACGCGTGGAAACGTTGTCACAGCCCCATAACCGAGACCGCCTCAAGCACAAACTTGTGCGAGATATTGTCAAAAGCTTTGGCCAGGTCTAGAGCTAGTATGCCTCTAGTATCCCTGGTGTAGTTGTCAATAATTTGTCTCTTGATAAGGAGCATGACATCCTGTGTGGATAGTGCAGGTCTAAATCCCACCTTATTGTGTGGGAATAGCTCTTTGCACTCTATGTACCGGGATACCCGATTGTGAATCGCATGTTCAGCCACCTTGCCCACGCAGGACGTAAGCGAGATGGGCCGCATGTTCTCCGGCGCTAGAGGTTTACCTGGCTTTGGGATGAGCACAACCGAGGCCGTCTTCCAGGATTCAGGGACCAGCCCCATCTCCCAGATTTTATTGACTTCCTCAGTGAGCTTTTCGATGGATTTATCGTCCAAGTTGCGTAAGAGCTTATTTGAGATCCCATCCGGGCCCGGTGCTGAGCCAGGAGAAAAAAAAAGGCGAAAGCTTGCACGAGGCTGCGCAAAGCTCAAGACACAGCGAAGCTGGCCGATTGATATCGCGCGGCTAGCCTCCAACGCGTTCGGCGTCGGCAAGCAGCAGCGTCCTTGGCACTGTGCCAACCTTGCTTAGCCTGCCTACGTTTGTGGCATGCCAGGAGCGCTGTCGCTCGTAGGCGCCCACGCGTCCAGCGCTTGTCACGCGAAATGTCGTGAAAGGGAAGGTACCTCCGAAAATAATCGCTCGAGAGTACCTTCCTACATGCGTAGTTAAGTTAAACCAAGTTAGGACCTAGCAGCAACCAAGTTCATACCTAGCAGTAGTAGCCAGTAAGCTTCGCTGTGCCTAAGCTTTGCGCGACCGGGTGCAAACTTGCCTGATTTTTTCTAAAGGTGTCCATTATAAGAGACAATCGTAACAATTATGATTACCATTGACCCTTTTCGCCGAGCACTTTGCTTTAGAGAAACGAGGTGGCGCTCACGGCGGCGCGCCATACGTCTCCTCAGCGACCGCGCACGAATACGAAACCATTACAGCTTCTACCTTGCTTCTGTGCGATCAGCTGTCGGAAATGCAACTGAATTTTCGCTAACACACTGTGCTCCAATCATGCTAGATTGAATCATGTGAATTGAAGACGTGTGCAATAGCTGGCTGCAAAAATCGTGACTGGCATGTTAAGGAATGGAATGAATCTGTGTGGCCAAGTTCGCGGACCGGTGCTGCAACTGTCCGAACGTGTTACCGGCACTTCGAGATGTACGGCTTTCCTCGAAGATACAGAAATTTGCTCATACACCAGCCTTGTATCGCTAACCTTCAAAGAAAGGGCTTCATCCCCAGAACGTCGGCAAGAGTGAGTACCGCTCGTTAAACAATGACAAAGGGAGTAGCGCCGCTTCCTGTCATAGTAAGTTTCGCGCACGTTATCTATACACATCTGTCCCAAATGGCAGGAAAACGTACGCCCACTCTATCGCCGACGTATCAAGAATAAGTGAATGGACGCATACTTGAATATATGCGCACTGTATACGCACAATAAATGACGGACTACACCGATGGCACACGAATGGTCGGAGCTAAATGTTTCGTGACGGTCCACAAGAGTAAGCGAGTTACTAGCTGTAATATATATTTGCTACAAGGTATTCCAATGTACAGAACAGCTACGTTTCAAGCCGTGTGCGCAGCAAGAACAAATCTATCGTAACTGAGCACACCCGCGAGCGATTAGGCAGAAAATAATCAGATAGCGGCCGCACCGAGGAACTTCACTGAGTCAGAAACTGACAAGCCACTGCTTCAAAATACTTGCCGAATAAAGAACAAAGAGCAAAACACACTAATCCTGACTCAATTCATGAGCGGAATATTTGGATAGCTTGGAATATATATTTAGCCCCGTTTTTAGAACAAGCACCATATGCGCTGCTTGCGCCGTTTGGGCATAGCTTAATCAGCTCCGAAAGCGGTTTTGCATGTTCTCTGAAGCTGTGATCAAAGCTTCGTGTCGTCCACCTAGTCACCGTCTACGATATCTCCGAAAACAGAGGTTTTCTAAGCCGCGCCGACGTCATACACTTCCATTGTAAACAAGGATGCAGCAGAGGTAGTTGAGGCAAGCAATGGACGCGTCACCACGTGATCAAACATGGCAGCGCCCACGGGATTGCCGCGAAAAGGGTCAATACTCCAGCCTTCTCCAATGTAGGCGAATGTATCTTGAAAATTAGAGATTTTCTTCAATAAAATAAGATTTTACCCCATCGTTTTCCTACTTACTAAAGGTGAAGAACGAGGGTCATTTATAAGCCAATATATTCACATCGCTAAATATACTGAGATCACATAAGGTGTCCCCTTTCAGCTTCAACTTGACGGCCAGATTATGCTTTTTGAATTGTGTTCTGCAGTCCGCACTACTTACCCTGACTACTTATCTTATGGTTCAATGTGCTGCAGTGATTCTGCGCAACGTCCACGTAACAGTGCCGTCAGTTTTTGCATTGATATTCTTGTTGTGAACAAATGCTGTAGATGACAAAAACCACTTCCAACCCGAGGTTTGGTGCGTCTGCACGGTCGCTTTCTTACCGGGTAAAGTGGGCCAATCCCAGAGCTAGATTAATAGTATCCCTCAGACCATCTATTTTCCTGTCGCGCGGAGGGTAGGTGGGCTATCCCCGTCTTGAAATCCTGACGGAACAAGAACGTATTACCCGCCAGGTTGGCTCAGTCAGCTAAGGCGTTGCGCTGCTGAGCACGAGGTCGCGGGATCGAATCCCGGCCGCGGCGGCCGCATTTCGATGGAGGCGAAATGCAAAAACGCCCGTGTGCTTGCGTTGTAGTGCACGTTAAAAGAACCCCAGGTGGTCAAAATTAATCCGGAGCCCTCCACTACGGCGTGCCTCATAATCAGAACTGGTTTTGGCACGTAAAACCCCAGAAAGAAGAAGAACGTATTCGCTATTTGCTGCAAAATGTGGTGCAAGATACGAGCGGTTACAGGTGCGTTATTGCGAAGCCACATAAAGGAAGCTTCTGCGATGAGACAATAACGTTACCGCGCGTTCTTGGAAATCAAAAGAAAAGTGTTACCTGTTATGTCTAGTTTTGTTAGTTTAGTTGTCGGCGAGAAAAAAAAATACGAGCGCGCAAGGACATATTGATAGGATTGCGCTCGTCTTGTTAATATGTCCTTGTTCATGAAATTACGAAAATAAATATGTGCCAAATATCCCAAGAACAGGGTAACACCGCGAAACGACGAAGGACAAGAAAGGCAACACACACCAGCGCTGGTGTGTCTCCTTCGTCGCGCACCAATAAATATGCACCACCTAGCAATCCAAGAAATTCTTCCCGTTGTCTCTCATTGCGCATTTGATTGAAACATTTCAATCAACGTTTTAAGCTTCGCCTAACGTTGATTCGAGCAAGTGCATTTCTTTTTTTTTTTCGGAAATTTAGTAGAGCAATGTAACATATCTGTAGCTGCTGTGTAAGAGAATTTTATCATGGCAGCTGTCCAGTATCAAAGAGGAGATCGCGACACGGTATATGGCTGCGCGGAACATGTATAGCATGGGATTATCGCCAAATACATATCTGCGTAAGTGTACGTTCATGGACACATACACGAGAGACGCCTGAAAGGACATTTTTTTTCCGCAACTATAAAGAGTTGCTAGAACGGGGTTTACGTACCGGTGGCAAGCGCACAGAAGGCTGCAAGCAATGACAGCGGCACTGCGGCGGTGCCGCACAAGTCGGAAAGCACGCCGCCCAGCGGATATCCCACTGCAAGAACGAGTGGGGTGAGTCGGTGGCAGGAGTGGGCCCGTTGTCCGCTCACCAACCACTCCGAGCGCGCCGGCCGCCAACGCCCCAGCTAGCTTGCGGTTGCGCTCGGTACCTCGGAAGGTAGCCGCCAGTGCCGCCAGACCTGTGCATCGACCATGTAATTAGATCGTTGGCGGTTTCTCTTAGGGGATATTCACCGGATATTTTGAGGCAGGAGGAGCCAATACCATGTAGCGCCCTCGCAGCAAGAAGCACGCCAAAGCTACCGCCCACTGCAAATACTGTGGAAGAGCACACGGTTCAACCAAGGGCTTCTCATGACATACCAGGAGGGCTCACATGAGGAGGAGAGCAGCAACACGGCGTCTCCAACGGCTAGCAGGTACCGCGAACCGAGCCTGCACACGCAAAAATGAGGCATGAAAAAAAAAAAAACTGCTCCAATTCGGTGCGTAAGAATTCTAGCTGGAACCTAAAAAAAGCCGTAGTACAGCTGTGTGTTCGGCACGGCAGTAAACGCACTTGGAAAGCATTTTAGCGCAAGTAGAAAAGAGCTGGGCAGAATGCAAGGACTTGGCTCAAGTCGTTCGCGCTGTTTTTTTTTTGTTTTTTTCTATTTTTTTAAGCTTTACACATTCATTGCGCGTTGTTCGTCAAAACTCCTATAGAATTTTAGATGTCGAAAGGCATAGTCTTTTCTACTTGTACTTCCAAAATAGAATACCTGGATATAGAGAGCAGCGTCCATGTTGCGTTTTCACTGTCCTTTGCGCGCTGTTCCCACTCTTGCAATATTTCTTGCCAACTCTCACCCTATTCATTGGTCTGATAAGTCGTCTGAGCACATGTGCATTACTACACGCGGCGAGCATCCGCTGACAGCAGGCCGGAGCTCCCTCAGGCGATCGTTCAGAGCCGTTTGGCCTATGAAGCATCTTGCGCATAAAAGCGGAATCGGGAAAACTATCACAACCTTGAATTTTACAAAGGTGCTTCTTTGTGCAGCCGTCTTTTTTACAGCGCTCTTTAACAAGCGGCAAATCCCCGAGAGCCGAAAAAACAACATGAGTTCCGCACTTGCTCGCCGCCTTCTTTAAGTGGTGGGGACATATGGCACAACCACGGGGCAGCTACTTTGCCGTGCTTTTTTGCAGCTTCAGCTTTTCAGTTCATCTTTCAGTTTCAGTCAAGAAACTGAGGGTGGTGAAAAACAACCAGCGCTTTGCTGGCCTCGTCGCCCCATAGCGTCGGGCACTGTCAGCGCATGATACAGGTCGATGCATGACAGTCGTTCCGCATTCTGTAGTGCGAAACGAAGTGCACTGTCCAAAACAAATAATTTTTTTCCAATGAATCGCAAATCAACTGGTTACAAAGCATATTAACTAATCGACGTATGCTGTCAAAACAACAGACAAAGAAACAAATCAAGAAAATATACACTACAGAAACTAGACTTGCAAAGTTATACATGTACAAGATAGACTAGTAAGAAATGACTCAACTATACAAGAGGCTATTAACAGTAGTAATCACGAATTGCAGGAAAGGGCCGAATTCTCAAGTGCTCACAGATTAATGTGTTTAAAAATTTTGGCAGCAGATATTTAAACATCACTAAGGTATAAATTGTACGACACTGGTAGTATAAAAGTATCAGGTTTCCTAGTTGTACAGAGGTTTTTATAACATTTCAGTGAAAAAATTGTTATTATTGGTTATTTGTCTTTTATAAAAGCAAGCAAATTTATAATCAAAGAAACAGTTTACAGGTATCATTTTGTATTCAAAGTAAATTGGTCTTGTTTCAGAATCATGAGAAGCGTTAACTCTTTCTCAAGACATCTTTTTTCTGCAACACTTGATGTTTTAAAATGTTAGCCATTCTGGTATGACCCCGGAGCAGAAAACAGTAAGTTATGTAGGAGTAGAAAAATGCGTACTATCGGACAGTTGTAAGTCCTTCTTGGGCCATCAGTCTTTGTTGCGTGAAAAACACCTATAACTCTAGCTACCTTAAAGATAATGTAACATGTGCGTCCTGTCACATGGTTGGCGTGCCTTCACAAGCTCGATCACGGTGCCTGATGAGGAGTTGGAGGACATTTAGGGTGAGAAATGATCGCTTTAGTTTTATATAGTGAGAGAATTCGCCCATTGTGATAGTATACGTGTGATATGTTAATCAGCAGAATGCGATTCATGCTTGAAATGTGGTTGTGTCGCAGCAGTGGACAGAAGAAGGGACAGAGAGAGGACCAATGGCGCTCTTTGTTTTGCTACGCCCATTTCAAGTGTTATTTTTTCGCTATTTCATTTAGCTGTTAATAGACTGGTACTGTCATCAGCGTATATGCCAGTGTGTCGTTGATATAGATATTAAAAAGGAGTGCTCTTAACATGTTGCCTTGGGGAACGCTACAAACATTTTCTAAATGTTCAGATGTGCAGTGGTCTACAGATGCTGTCTGCAACTGCATGAGATGCGATTCAGTTAAGCGCGTGACCGTGGATACCATAGTGGTCCCAGGTGGTCGAAATTAATCCCTCCACTACGGCGTGCCTCATAATCAGAACTGGTTTTGGCATTTAAAAACCCCAGAAAGCAGAAATGGCTATGAATTACACGTTCTAGCCCTTTCGTAAAATTTGGAAGCACGCTGATTGTACAGTAATTTCGTAGCACATTTCTGTCACCTTTTTTTGTGGAGTGCAGTCACCCTGGCAAGTTGCATATTTATTTATTTTGTAGTGACAAATACCGGCGCCAGCAGAGGACGAAGACGTTTCTTGTTGTTGGTGCTCGCTCCGCTTGGCCGTTGCCTGTTTCTGGCCTTCATAAAAACGCCAAGCGCACCTAACCTTGAACGCGCCTTATTAATTGGTGGAGCGTGCTGGTTCCCTCCTGGAACTCCGTACCCGGACTCTACCCCCCGCCTCGGCAATGCCTGACGACGCGCCACAGCAGGGTGCTCCCGCACCACCGGTGGTCGCCTGCTCCGGCGTACCACGACAGCGAGACCCTGTCATTTTCAACGGCACCGACGAGCACGACGTCGAGGACTGGCTCACTTCGTATGAGCGGGTAAGCGCCCACAATAAATGGAATGACGGCGACAAGCTCAGCTACGTCAACTTCTACCTGGCGGGCGTAGCACAGCTGTGGTTCCACAACCACGAAGCTGATATTGCCAACTGGTCCGCCTTTAAAGCGAGCTTCGCGGAAGTCTTCGGCCGACCCGCTGTTCGCAAGCTCCGCGCAGAACAGCGCTTACGCGGTCGCGCCCAACAATCCGGCGAGAACTTCACGTCCTACATCGAGGATATTGTGGACCTCTGCCGTCGCATCAACCCTGCGATGTCCGAAGCCGATAAAATCAGACACATCATGAAGGGGATCGAGGACGACGCCTTCCACATGCTCATAGCCAAAAATCCCCAAACTGTCACGGACGTGGTTCAGTACTGTCAGAGCTACGACGAGTTGCGGAAACAGCGCATTGCTACACGTCTCATGCGGCAGATACAGCAGTTTGTCCGAGAAGAAGTGGCGCGACAATTGTCGCTTGTTTCCTGCGTCCCGGACTCTGCGCAGGCGCTTGCTCCGACGCTACGACAGGCCATAGAGGAGCAAATTTCTGAGGCTCTCCCAACCAGCTACCAGCATCCGCCTGTTTCCGCTCCACTCACCTATGCTGAGGTCGCACGCCGCCAGTCACCAGCAACGCCACTCCGCACGGATCCTGTTCGACCAGCAAATACCTTCTACGCTGCGCGTGCGCCTGTCCACCCGAACCCGCCTCCTTTTCGCCGTCCCGCACCGCCGTCCACTAATCCTTGGCGCACCCAGGACAACAGGCCTATTTGCTACTTCTGTTGTTTTCCTGGCCATGTCGCACGTTTCTGTCGTCGTCGCGACATCCGTACTAGTGCGGGCGAAGTAAATCAAGGCTACTTTCCTTCTGAGCCACCACACCCGATCTCCTCCCACTCAACGATGAACAGCTGCTCACCGAATCGACGTGACTACGGCCCACGTCGGTCGCCCTCACCACGTCGCCGTTCACTTTCCCCAATGGTTCGTCGCCCCCCACCAGTCCAAGCGGAAAACTAGCCCTCGCAGTTCCGGAGGCAAGAACTGCGCTCGTGTCGACAACATCAAGGCCTCGATTTCTACCTGCGAACGAAATCACCGTGAATATCGAAGGTGTTTCTGTGCAAGCACTTGTCGATACTGGAGCCGCTGTGTCTATTCTTAGTGGAGAACTGTGCCGCAAGCTCAAAAAAATTACGATTCCGCTTTCCGACGTCTCCCTGCGTACCGCAACCGCGCACCACATTCACCCTTCAGTGGCATGCACAGCTCGCCTTGTCATTCAGGACGTTTTGTACGTAGTCGAATTCGTCGTTTTTTCACCGTGTTCACACGACGTTATTTTGGGTTGGGACTTTCTTGCTGCTAACCATGCCGTTGTTGACTGTGCGCGTGCCGAACTTGAGTTGTCGCCGACGTGTGACGCCGCATATGACAAGCCGCCTTCTCGAGTGGTCGTCGCCGCGGACACTGATATACCTCCTTTGTCTTGTGTTCTTGTGCCACTTTCTTGCGACTATGCTCCCTCTTCCACCGCCCTGTTTGCGCCCTCCGAAGCCTTCACCTCTCGCAAAGACTTTCTCCTTCCTTTTGCAGTTCTCACAGTCGAAAACTCTTGCAGCGCCATTTATGTCACGAATCGGTCCTCTTCCCCAGCCACCTTATTCCGTGGTGAATGTATCGGTCGGCTTGACGATATTGATTCCGCCTACTCCACTCAACTGCCTGACGACGCGATGAGTCTTCACGTCGACAGCATTACTCCTGTTACCACCGCCGATTCGTCCTCCTTAGAAGCCTTCCTCCCGTCCATTGATTCCGAACTTCCACCTGCCCAGCGTACCCAACTCTTGGAACTGCTCGATCGCTTTCGGCTGTCGTTCGATCATGAGCAATCTTCCTTGGGCCGCACATCCTCCATCGTTCACCACATTGACACCGGCACTCATGCACCCCTACGCCAGCGTCCATACCGAGTTTCTCACGCTGAACGTCGTGTCATTGATGAACAGGTCAACGACATGCTTCATCGTGGCGTAATACAACCCTCGCACAGCCCTTGGGCCTCCCCAGTTGTGCTGGTAAAGAAAAAGGACGGTAGCATTCGATTTTGCGTTGATTATAGGCGCCTTAACAAGATCACACGAAAAGATGTTTATCCGCTGCCCCGAATCGACGACGCTCTCGACTGCTTGCAAGGAGCAGAGTTCTTTTCCTCTTTGGACCTTCGATCTGGGTATTGGCAGGTCCCTATGAATGACACTGACCGTCCGAAGACAGCGTTTGTAACCCCAGACGGGTTATACGAGTTTAACGTGATGCCATTCGGCCTTTGTAATGCGCCTGCCACCTTCGAACGCCTCATGGATAACATTCTTAGAGGCCTCAAATGGCACACGTGTCTGTGCTACCTGGACGACGTCGTAGTCTTTTCCAAGGACTTTGACTCCCATCTAAAGCGTCTCGCAAGCGTCCTGACTTGCCTTTCCGACGCTGGAGTGCAGCTTAACCTGAAGAAGTGCCACTTTGCCGCCCGCCAGCTTACCATCTTAGGTCATGTTGTCAGCAAGGACGGTGTCCTTCCCGACCCTGCAAAGCTTCGCGCCGTCGCCGAGTTCCCCAGGCCGTCTACGCTGAAGGATCTCCGTAGCTTTATAGGCCTGTGTTCGTACTTTCGCCGATTCGTGCGTAATTTTGCGTCCATAATCGCCCCCTTAACGCAGCTGCTTGCCAACAGCCAAGGCATCTCGGCATGGTCTACAGCTTGCGAAGACGCGTTTGCCACCTTACGCCATCTTTTGATATCCCCACCTATTCTACGCCACTTTGACCCAGACGCTCCAACAGAAATCCACACAGACGCTAGTGGAGTCGGCCTGGGCGCTATTCTATCCCAGCGTAACTCTGGCTTCGAAGAGTACGTCGTCTCTTACGCCAGCCGCACTCTCACCAAAGCGGAAATGAACTATTCGGTCACGGAAAAAGAATGTCTTGCTATCGTTTGGGCAATCACCAAATTTAGACCTTACGTATATGGCCGTCCATTTGATGTCGTGACTGATCACCACGCCCTGTGCTGGCTGTCGTCATTAAAGGACCCATCTAGTCGCTTAGCTCGTTGGGCGCTTCGTCTCCAGGACTATGACATCCGTGTTGTCTACCGGTCAGGCCGTAAGCATTCGGATGCCGACGCTCTTTCGCGCTCACCACTGCCTGATGAGTCTGGTGCTGCGTCTGTCTCAAGCTATGATTCTTCCTCTCTTACATTGGCCGACATGCCATCCGAGCAACGCCGGGATCCTTGGATAGCATCTCTTCTAGATTATTTATCTCAGCCATCACCCCGCACCACCGACCGCTCGCTTCGGCGCACTGCTCGCCACTTTGCCATCCGCGAAGGGCTCCTGTACCGCCGCAACTACCTCTCTGATGGCCGTAAATGGTTGTTAGTGATTCCTCGCCATCTACGTTCTGACATCTGTGCCTCTTTTCATGCGGATCCTCAATGCGCCCATGCCGGTGTCCTAAAGACGTATGCACGCCTACGGCTTCGATACTACTGGCGCGGAATGTACCGCTTCGTTCGGCAGTACGTCCGCTCGTGCTCCAAGTGTCAACGCCGCAAGAGCCCACCTAACCAGATAACAGGGCCGCTTCAACCATTGCCTTGTCCCTCCCGGCCTTTCGACCGTATCGGCATTGACTTGTACGGCCCTCTACCGTACACCCCAGATGGCAACCGCTGGGTTATCGTCGCCGTGGACCACCTCACGCGCTACGCCGAAACTTCAGCGCTTCCGGCGGCCACAGCACGTGAAGTCGGCTCGTTCATCCTTCGCAACCTTGTTCTTCGACATGGTGCGCCTCGCGAGCTACTGAGTGACCGTGGTCGTTCATTCCTCTCCGAGGCTGTAGAAGCCCTGCTCCGCGAATGCAACATTGTCCATAGAACTACGAGCGCCTATCATCCGCAAACCAATGGTATGACTGAACGCTTCAATCGCACTCTCGGCGACATGCTCGCTATGTACGTTTCCGCTGACCACACTAACTGGGACCGCGTCCTTCCCTTTGTTACGTATGCCTACAACAGCGCCAGTCAGTCGACCACAGGATTCTCTCCTTTCTTTCTTCTTTATGGTCGCGAACCTTCCTCGTTTATGGACACGATTCTTTTGTATCGCCCCGACGCTTCAGAATCTACGACTCTATCCGAAGCTGCCACCTATGCCGAAGAATGTCGTCAGATCGCACGTTCTCTTACCGCGCAAAACCAGGCCAGCCAGCAACATAGTCGAGACGCCGGCTTGTCCTTTCCCTCATATTCACCTAGATCGCTGGTATGGCTCCGCGTTCCCTCGTCTACTCCCGGCCTTTCCACAAAGTTCATCTCAAAGTATGACGGCCCTTACCGGGTTCTACGACAGACGTCCCCGGTCAACTACGTCATTGAGCCCGTTCAGCCATCTACGGACCAACGGCGTCGCGGACGCGAAACTGTTCATGTCGACCGACTGAAGCCGCACTACGACCCACCAGTGCTGCCTGTTCCATAGGTCGCCAGGATGGCTCCTTTTTCGCCGGGGAGTGATTGTAGTGACAAATACCGGCGCCAGCAGAGGACGAAGACGTTTCTTGTTGTTGGTGCTCGCTCCGCTTGGCCGTTGCCTGTTTCTGGCCTTCATAAAAACGCCAAGCGCACCTAACCTTGAACGCGCCTTATCAATTTATTTATTTATTTATTTATTTATTTATTTATTTGTCTATTTATTTACCAGAGGACCCACAGCGCCTTCAATAGGCATTACAGTGTGTGTGTGTGTGTGTGTGTGTGGGGGGGGGGGGGGAATTACATAACAGAAAAAAAGAAACGTAATACAGGCAATAGGATAAAACACCACAACATGTTCATTGATATACTATTACATCATGAAGCGACTGTACAAACATATCAATTGAGGTGTAGCAATATCCCACGGTAACCGATTCCAGTCTCGGGTTGTATTGGGAAAAAGGGACTTACTAAACACGTTAGTTTTACATTAAGAGTCTTTCACTTTGAGTTCACGATCAACTTTCATAGACACATAGTCGGGCAAATGTAAATAGTTCATGCGATCGATACCTGCTCTTGAATGAAAAATATCATTGAACAGTTTTAACCTACGAATTAAACATCACTTCATGTCCCACCCAATTTTCTTTTTGGTCTCTGTTACGCTAACATTCCTGGTGTAATTTTTAAATAGAAAGCGCACAGTCCTGCTCTGAACTATTTCGAGTTTGTTTATGTTTGTTCCTATCCAAGGATCCCAAACCGGGCTGGTATTGATCAGACACTGGAAAGGTAGAGTAGAGCCTTTGCTTTGATTGGAAATTGTTTGGTGTTTCTTTTCATAAAACTAAGAACACGATATGCTTTGGCAGTAATGTGATCAATGTGACGTGTCCAAGATAAATCAGTGGTGAATTACACTCCAGAATACTAATTAAATTCAGATACAGACAGCCGTTGCATCCCATTAATATTATAATTAGACTGAAATTGTTTCTTTTTCTCTTTAGAGAAACACATGTACATGCGCACTGTTGTTTTTTTTAACCTTAAGTTTCATATGCCATGTTGAACACCACCGTGTAATCCTGTCGATGTCACCTTTTAATGTAGAACAATTATTAAAATATTGACACGTATACATGTTTATCTTTCACCGGTGGCCGCTTTCCACCGGCTAACAAGTGTTAAACGTTATCGCTCGGCGCAGGACGCGCCTGCATCGGAAGCTTCTCGAACGTTATCGATGCTTCTATCCTTCGTCTGTTGTCACCGACACTCATGTAATCTGATCGTATGAGCGACGCGAATTGTCTAGAACTTTCTGGAAGACACGCGGGCATCAGGGATTAATCTGGAACCTTCGGTGACTCAGGTATAAAAGCCGACACGTTTTGCCGCTGATCAGATTTTCGACGACCGCCGACTGTGTTCGCCGCTATCGTTGTGCTTTGAGTGTAGCTTGCTTTTGTGGGCACAGGTTCGCCCAATAAACAACCAGTTTCGTCATACGCAGTTTTACGACTGTTTCCTTCAGCGTCACTACTACGTGACATCTGGTGGAGGTGCTTTTGTGTCCATGCAGCGGACGCCCCGAAAAGCCGTGATCCAAGCCCGAACCCCGAAGAGAGTACCAACGTTGTCCCGGAGCATCGAGCTAGCCTCAGGCTACAAAACCAACCCCCGGAGTACGGACTTCTTCCCGATAAGACGAAGAGGACAAAAGTCACGACCTCGGCAGCAGCTACCATGACAGCCCCTGCGCCAACATCTGCAATCGTGATGCAACAACCCAGGGAGCCGCCGACTTTCCGCGGTTCACCATGTGAAGACCCCGAAAGCTGGCTGGAGGCATACGACCGGGTCGCTACGTTCAACAAGTGGGACTGTGACGAGAAGCTGCGCCATGTTTACTTCTCGCTTAAAGACGGCGCCAGAACCTGGTTCGAGAATAGGGAGCGTGCACTAACAACCTGGGACCTCTTCCGAGCCGCATTCCTGGACACCTTCACTAGCGTCGTCCGAAAAGAAAGAGCTGCAGCCTTGCTGGAAAACCGTGTACAGCTTCCGAATGAGAGCATCGGTATGTACACTGAAGAAATGACTCGATTATTCTGGCACGCCGACCCCGCTATGCCAGAAGACAAGAAAGTTCGCTTGCTCATGCGGGGAGTTAAGCAGGAGCTATTCGCCGGACTGGTGCGGAATCCACCAACGACAGTCCAAGACTTTCTCTCCGAGGCTACGACAATCGAGAAAGCACTGGACATGCGCAACCGGCAATACAATCGCCGTTCGACGCCACAGTACGCCGAAGTCCAAGGACTCTCCCACGACCTACGAGACACCATCAGGGCGATAGTACGCGAAGAGCTGCAGAAGTTGCTACCGTCGTCACAGCCTCAAGTTGCTTCCATCACCGATATCGTGCGGGAGGAAATCCAGCAATCGCTAGGACTTCCCGAATCACCGCAACCTCAGCCGGAAGCGATGACCTACGCCGCCGTCGCCCGTCGTCAAGGCCCCCCTCCGCGCTCGCGCCAGGGCCCCGTAACGCCGCAGTTCCGTCGTCCACCGCCGCCGCCGCCGCCGCCAGCACGCCCACCCGTCGCCCAGCGCAGCTACCAGAGGAAGACGGACATTTGGCGCACCCCCGACCACCGCCCGCTCTGCTATCACTGCGGGGAAGCCGGCCATGTCTACCGCCGATGCCCATACCGCGAGATGGGTCTACGAGGGTTCGCCGTCAACGCGCCACGTCCACAGGTTGGCGAGCGACCACGCGACATCGCTGACTACCTCGCCGGAGCCCAGTGGCAACCACGACGACCCTCACGCTCGCCGTCACCAGGACGTTACCTGTCGCCGCAGTGCCGACCATACACTGGCCCAGCCCGGGGCCGGTCCGTGAGCCCCTATCCGGGAAACTAAAGGCAGCAACCGATGGAGGTGCGGTTGCTGTACGACGCAATTCCGAAGATCCTCCGCCGCCGACGAAGAAGATTCGCGAATCTTCACGACGAGATATCAGCACGCCGCCTGGAAAGAGCCTTCACGACAACACTTCGCCGCCGAAAGACGACCTGCCGACGCGACGTAGCAGCAGCGGAGCAAGCCGACGCAGCCGTGATCAGACGCCACGACTTAACCGCAACGCCAGACGACGGTCTACCGACTTAGACGTGCTAATCGATGGTCATAACGTCACCGCTCTCGTCGACACTGGAGCCGACTATTCCGTCGTCAGTGGCCCGTTTGCCGCCAAGTTGAAGAAGGTGAAAACAGCCAGGCAAGGACCCGATATCCGGACAGCGGGAGGCCACCTAATAACGCCGACTGGAATCTGCAAAGCGCGAGTCACGGTAAACAACCGCACTTACCCGGCGAGCTTCGTAATCCTGCAGCACTGCTCCAGGGATGTCATCCTAGGCATGGACTTTCTAAATAAACACGGTGCAGTCATCGACTTAAGGTCCAAGTCGATAACGCTTTCAACGCACAACGCGATACCACCGGATACAAGCATAAGTTACCATGCCTTGAATGTGCTTGAAGAACAAGTCACCGTTCCGCCTCGCTCCAGCGTAATGATTTCCGTCGGTACCGAAGTGCGTGCAGACATGGAGGGCGTCATCGAGGGCGATCATCACTTACTGCTCAACCGTGAAATTTGCGTCGCGAGAGGCATAGCTGAGCTACGTGCAGGGAAAGCAAGGGTGATGCTCACGAACTTCAGCCCCGAATACAAGCACATTAGCAAAGGCACCACGGTCGCCTACGTCGACGAAATAGTACAAGCCAGCAGTGCTTTCGCCTTCACGGATTCCAGTGCACCTGCAACGACGACTATAGTACCTGAACCAACTTTCGACGTCAATCAGAACCTTCCCAGTCATAAGAAAGAACAACTAAAAGCTCTGCTCCTGCAATACAAGGACTGCTTCTCGTCGTCGTCAAAAGTTCGACAAACCCCTGTCGCCAAGCAACGCATCATAACCGACGAAAATGTTCGCCCACTCCGTCAGAGCCCGTACCGAGTTTCGGCGCGCGAACGCGAGGCCATAAGGCAACAAGTCGACGAAATGCTACGCGACGACATCATCCAGCCGTCCAAGAGTCCGTGGGCGTCCCCCGTGGTGTTAGTGAAGAAGAAGGATGGAACCCTACGTTTCTGCGTCGATTATCGTCGCCTTAACAAGATCACGAAGAAGGACGTATACTCCCTCCCACGGATTGACGACGCCTTGGATCGACTCTACAACGCAAAGTATTTTTCGTCGATGGACCTCAAAACCGGTTACTGGCAAATCGAAGTCGACGAGAAGGACCGGGAGAAAACTGCCTTTATAACACCAGACGGACTGTTCGAGTTCAAGGTCATGCCGTTTGGTCTTTGCTCGGCACCTGCGACTTTCCAACGCGTCATGGATACAGTACTGGCAGGCTTGAAGTGGCAGACTTGCCTCGTCTATTTGGATGACGTCGTTGTGTTTGCCTCAAGCTTCGAAGAACACCTGCGGCGCCTTCAAACAGTTCTTCAAGCAATCAAAACCTCCGGACTCACGTTGAAGCCCGAAAAGTGCCGCTTCGCATATGAGGAGCTCTTGTTTTTGGGCCACGTCATCAACAAGTCTGGAGTGCGCCCCGACCCTCAGAAAACTGCGGCCATCTCCAACTTTCCTCCGCCCGCTGACAAGAAGGCAGTGCGTAGATTTCTTGGACTGTGCGCCTATTACAGGCGCTTCGTCAAGAATTTTTCACGGATCGCTGAGCCACTGACGTATCTCACGAAGGCCGACGTCGAGTTCAAGTGGGAGACTCCGCAAGTCGAAGCATTCGAAGAACTGAAGCGACGCCTGCAATCGCCGCCAATACTTGCCCATTTCGACGAAAACGCCGATACCGAAGTCCACACCGACGCAAGCAGCGTAGGAATCGGCGCTGTGCTTGTGCAGAGGACTGACGGACTAGAAAGGGTTGTAAGTTACGCTAGCCGGTCGCTATCGAAGGCGGAAGCAAATTATTCCACAACAGAAAAGGATTGCCTCGCCATCATCTGGGCTACATCAAAGTTTCGCCCCTACCTCTATGGCAGGCCCTTTAAAGTTGTGAGCGACCACCACGCCTTGTGTTGGCTAGCTAACTTGAAGGATCCTTCAGGTCGCCTCGCACGATGGAGCCTGAGACTTCAAGCATTCGACATCGCCGTCGTTTACAAGTCCGGGCGAAAGCACTCTGACGCCGATTGTTTGTCTCGCGCCCCCGTCGAACCGCCGCCACAAGACGACCAGGATGAGGACACTTTCTTGGGACCCATCAGTGCCGACGAATTCGCCGAACAACAGCGAGCCGACCCGGAACTAAGGAGCCTTGTAGACTACCTGGAAGGCAAGACCGCCATTGTTCCGAAGGTGTTCAGGCGAGGATTGGCGTCGTTTTTCTTGCAAAACGACATTCTCCTAAAGAAGAACTTCTCGCCTCTCCGAGCCAACTACCTCCTCGTGGTACCCTCAGCATTGCGTCCAGAAGTTCTGCAAGCTCTCCATGACGACCCAACGGCTGGACATCTCGGTTTTTCCCGCACTCTCGCGAGGATACAAGAAAAATACTACTGGCCTCGCCTCTCTGCCGACGTCGCCCATTACGTAAGGACATGCCGAGACTGTCAGCGACGCAAAACACCGCCGACAAGGCCAGCCGGACTTCTACAGCCAATAGAGCCACCTCGCCGACCGTTCCAGCAGATCGGGATGGACTTACTGGGGCCTTTTCCGACGTCGACGTCCGGGAATAAATGGATCGTCGTCGCTACGGACTACCTCACCCGCTACGCCGAAACAAAAGCCTTGCCCAAAGGCAGTGCCACCGAGGTAGGCCGTTTCTTTGTTGAGAACATCCTCCTGCGTGACGGTGTCCCAGAAGTCCTCATCACCGACAGAGGCACGGCCTTTACGGCAGAACTAACTCAAGCCATCCTGCGGTACAGCCAGACAAGCCATCGCCGCACCACCGCCTACCACCCGCAGACGAATGGCCTCACCGAGCGCCTAAATAAGACCATCGCCGACATGCTGGCAATGTACGTCGACGTCGAACACAAGACGTGGGATGCCATCCTTCCGTACGTGACCTTCGCATACAACACGGCCGTCCAAGAAACGACGCACATGGCGCCGTTCAACCTGGTGTACGGAAGGAACCCGGCAACGACGCTTGACGCCATGCTACCGGACGTCGCTGACGAAGAAAATCTCGACGTTGCCACTTATTTGCAGCGTGCCGAAGAAGGTCGACAGCTCGCCCGCCTGCGCATCAAGAACCAGCAGAGGACCGACAGCCGACACTACAATCTTCGACGACGCTACGTCGAGTATCAGCCCGGCGACCGTGTTTGGGTCTGGACTCCGATTCGCCGACGAGGACTTAGCGAGAAACTGTTGCGTCGCTATTTCGGACCATATAAGATAATCCGACGTATTGGCGCACTGGACTATGAGGTCGTGCCAGACGGCATTTCGCAATCACAGCGGCGCCGGGCACGACCTGAAGTCATCCATGTGGTGCGTCTTAAGCCTTTCTACGCCCGCCGACGACGTTAGGTACTTTGTTACTTTGTTATTGTTTTGTTTTTTATTACGCGTGCTTTTGTTTTCGCTTTCGTGTTTGTAGCATCGGGACGATGCCTTTTTTAAGGGGAGGGTATTGACACGTATACATGTTTATCTTTCACCGGTGGCCGCTTTCCACCGGCTAACAAGTGTTAAACGTTATCGCTCGGCGCAGGACGCGCCTGCATCGGAAGCTTCTCGAACGTTATCGATGCTTCTATCCTTCGTCTGTTGTCACCGACACTCATGTAATCTGATCGTATGAGCGACGCGAATTGCCTAGAACTTTCTGGAAGACACGCGGGCATCAGGGATTAATCTGGAACCTTCGGTGACTCAGGTATAAAAGCCGACGCGTTTCGCCGCTGATCAGATTTTCGACGACCGCCGACTGTGTTCGCCGCTATCGTTGTGCTTTGAGTGTAGCTTGCTTTTGTGGGCACAGGTTCGCCCAATAAACAACCAGTTTTGTCATACGCAGTTTTACGACTGTTTCCTTCAGCGTCACTACTACGTGACAATATTAATCACCCTGTACAATATGCAGTCATCTGCGAACATGCGCACAGTACAGTTAATATTGTCAACAATGTCATTACCATACATTAAAAAGAGCAGTTGGCCAAGCACCGACCCTTGTGGTACTCCCGACATCACGTCAGCCTCACCCGGCTGATTTCTCTCCGTTAATAACAACCCTCAAACGTCTAAGCTGCAGATAATTTTTTATCCAATTAATTACAGTAATGTGTCAATACCATACAATGACAACTTGTTTATTAACAAATAAAGCTGCACAACGTCAAAAGCTTTCTTGCAATCAAGGAATACACACTCAATCGTTTCGCCTTTATCCAATACACATGCTCGGTCATGAGTCAATTCCGTCAGCTGCGTCACACAGGAAAATCCACTGCGGAAACCGTACTGGCAATTGTTTAGCAGGGTATTTAGGTGTTTAATTTATATGTTTAATTATGTTAGAGAAAATAACATGTTCCAGCGCCTTGCACACTGTACTAATTAACGACACGAACGGTAGTTCAACACCAAATTTCTTGGTCCAGATTTGTGCACCGGTACTACATTTGCCCTTTTTCAATCAGACGGCAGGCTGCCCTCTTCGATCGATTTTGTAAACCGTAAATATAAATATTTTGAAACTGAGCATGCACATGGTGATAACAAAGAATTCGGTATTTCGGCTGGACCACTGCATCTTTTGTAGGATTTAATTTCTTTAAAATATATTCTATTCCGCGCAGACTACACACAACCTTTTCCATAGTAACATCACAAGATCTTCTAGGAAAATTCACGAGCATGTGTGCATGAGTAGAAAATACCAATGTAGAAACGATATAAAGCATTCAGCTTTCTGGCGATTGTTATACACAAACCTGCCGTCGTTATCAATAGCCACTATTGCTAGATCATCCTTTCCGTTTTTTTTTTTTGAAGATCTACCACAGTTCTTTCGGGCGATCTTTTATTCTCGAGTCTAAGATTTCAAAGTAATTGGCCTTTGCTTTTCTTTATGGCGTCATTCAATCTAGGCGTCATTCGATCTAGTTGTAAGTATTTGCAAGATTTCTTCTTCCCCTCCCTCCTGTCTTTTTTTTTTAATTTATTGTAGGCATTCTGCCTCTTGCGGACTAATTTTTTCACGTCACCCGTACACCAAGGCTTACTTTTGCTGCGTCTAGCTGACATCAGCCATGGGGGCACATTGTCGCTCACGTAATTCAAACAATTCACTTTTGAACCTTACCCACATATCTTCTATATCAGACGTATCTGACAGCGTCTCAAAAACATCGTAGTAACGGTCAAGCGCCTCTGTTATCATCACAGTATTGGCCTTCTTATAGCTATCGACAGCTTTAACATGGCGCAAATTCCGCTCGCAAAGGACAGCGCTATGGTCACTTATACCAGGCACGGCTAGTCTATTTTTCTTTTTTCGGGTGATTTTACGTGCCAAAACGAGTTATGATTATGAGGCACGCCGTAGTGGAGGGCTCTGGATTAATTTTCACCCCCTGGGGTTCTTCAACGTACACTACAACGCAAGCACACGGGCGTTTTTGCATGTCGCCTCCATCGAAACGCGGCCGCCGCGGCCGGGCCCGCAACCTTGTGCTCAGCAGCGCAAAGCCTTAGCTGACTGAACCACCGCAGCGGGTACACTAGTCTATTCTGGTCCTCAGAAGGCAAATAAATAAGTAATAAATCCAGCACATTATTTACTCTTGTAGCTTGCAAAACAAGTTGATGAAGCGAAAAACAGCTACACATCCTGAGTAATTCTTTTCCCGAGCCACTATTAATGCGAGGGTTCATATTTTCTCGAGACCAATCAATTTCAGGCAAGTTGAAATCCCCTCCGATTATTATATATTCATCATTTACTACCTCAATATCCTCTTTCAAGTCATTCATTACTTTAATTTGGCTTCCCGGTGGCCTATAAAAGGAACAAACAGACATAGTATTTCCATATTGCAATCCTAGCTTCACCAAGATTGATTCAGGTGTTTGTGGCTGAATATGTAACATTTTAGAATAAACTTCCGGTTTAACTAGTACAAACACACCTTCCCGTGTCGATCTCTGTCTCTCCGATAAGCCGCCTAATGTGCGGGAAAGATTTAATTGTCACCAATTGCACTGTTTAGCCACGACTCGGATCCAAGGACAACAGTGGGATTAGTCATATGAAGAAGGTTAACGAAATCATCGACTTTATTTGTATTGCTTCTGCAATTCACAAGCACTGCTTTCTGCTTGGTACTGTTGCTTCGCTGTCACCCTGATTGTATAACTGAACCAAGTGTCTCATCGTAAGTGTACTTCATGTTGTTAAAAAACAAGGAATCATAACGAAGGCTTACTTTGTCTCCATCTTTACGGTGCACTTTGGCATAATCCCATAACGTCTTTCCAGAATTTCTACGGCGCCACGAAGAGTGTTCAGAAGTCCTGCAGGGCAGGTTTGAACTCAGTGGTCCTGACCTTGATGCTGACGTGTGGCCTCAATCAACTGGCCTTGCTACCACTGTGAGCATGAGAGGACTTGACACCGGTAGGTTCGAGCGCTTCTCGAGTTGGACCAGTTTAACGCAAGCGATGGCAGTTCTACGTGCGGCGAGAAACTTTCGCAACAGCAGGTCTGATCACGAGCTTGGTTCACTAAATCCGACTCGATCATCTGCCGAACACCTGACTCGAGCAAGGACAGTCATAACCCGTTCAGTATAGCATGACACATACTGTCATGACTCAGATGCCGGTGACACACAAGAACGAAGTAGAAGAAGATTGCGGAGCGTTCGAAACCGCGCGAGCGCTCGAGGCACGCGAACCCAGGTATAAATTAATCCGCGAGGGAGAAGCAACGAAGCAGCATTATCGACGTGGCTCTTGGACTGGAAGGTCTCTTGGTCAGCTATGCTCTGACGACGGGAGTGCGGAGAGCCCGGCCACGAAGCTCGTGACGCTGGCAAGGCCCAGGCGTGGCTGTAGACCTCGGAGACGTCCGGGCGAGGCTCCTGGGACCAGCTGCTGCTGCTCACGGTGGTTCCGGTCTGCTTCGCGAGAACCCCATTTCCTCGGCCGAGCCAGATCAACCGATAATCACCAGGACACCGGGTCGCCATGCAGATCGACGGAGGGCGAAGAATGATTCGTTAAGCCTAACCGAGGAGCTGACACGTCATCGGTGACTACCGGGGCACCAGCCACGTACTCGGTCAGGTCGACGGAACCTACGGCACCAGCAACATTACGGACGAATACGACGTGGAGTCAACGAGAAGAGCTGCAAACCGACGGTCCGTAAGAACCCGCATTTCAGCATTGCAACGCAGTTAGAGTGTCGTAGAATATGGGAGAGTGTCCAAAGCGCCGCGCGAATGCATGGGTACAGTGGCTAGCATGGGAGGAGCGAGGACCTTTTTGTGTGAACTCCCGCGCCGCGGCGCTGCTGTACCGGACCCGTGGGCTTTCTCCGCTGCGGAAGCCGCGCCAAAAGGCGGGCGTCTGCTACGAGGCTGATATTTTGTTTGCTATTAACCAACATCGCAATAATTTGGGATATATTAACTACCACGTCACCGCAAGGTAATACCGCAGTGACTCACCGCACAGAGAACGCGTTTGCCGGCTGTGCATACGGGTATTGTGTTTATTTACTTCTCGCTCGTTTGCTCCGCGTTACGCGGCTGTTTGAGTAACGCATTCCGCGCGCTTACTTCATTTAGTTATGCGTGGAATGAGCAACGTGAACGTGCTGCAGAAGAAAATAAGCTGAAGATCGCGATGACAACCAGGAAAACATGGAATATATGGCTAGCTCATGCTAACGCTTTTCCACCCTATCATTCCCTTTCTTTTATTTCATGCATTCGATTTGTTTTATAAGACTGCCTCACGCGCTCTGCTGTTTCTTTATTAAGGCGAAATTCTTAGCAGGCTCTTGGGAAGCGTAATGTGTCCTTCGGTGGGGCCGCGGTACCAAAAATAAATACAAACGGAGTAACTCTCGCGTCTCGTTCACTTGGTATATATTCCAAAGTATAGCGTGGAAAGGTACAAATGTGTGACTAAGATGACTGATGGGTCATCGCATTAGTAACTTGACATACTTGCATTCACGTCGCGATTAATGAAAACAATATCACGTGTGGTGCAAACCCGCATTTTTCGGCCAGAAATCCCTCTGATGGTGTGGGTGTGACGATAAGACCGTGTTGAATGCCAATCTCGACCTCAGTGTGTCGAACTTGCTCCTATATCATGAAGAACTGAGAGCACATGTAAAGGGTAATAATAGTAATGATAATTTTAGGGGTTTTACATCCAAAAACCACAATATGGCTATGAAAAACGCCGTACGTATTGGAGGGCTCCGGTAATTTCGACCGCCTGCGTTTCTTGAACGTGCACCTAAATCTATGTACACGGGTGTTTTATGCATTTCGCCTCCATCGAAATGTAAGCCGCCGTGGCCGGGAATCGAACCCGCGTCTTCGCGTTTAGCAGTACAACCTACCAAAGCCACTAAGCTATAGCACGCGGTAAAGGGTACGCGAGAAATATACGCGGCAAAAAACAAGACAAACCAAAATAAATGAAATGCTAAAAGTACAACATTGTGTACCTACGCCTTATTTCATAATTACGAGCGAACGTCAGAAAACGAACTTGATGCTTTACGGATGTGCAACTTGTCTTTTGCCTTCTTGTTGCAAGAGCGCAAACACTAAGCGAATTTTGACGTGAAAGTAACTTTAGGAATATTTATTGCGTACGCTGGGTGGTTCGTACACAGCGCACATACTTACGATAAATAATGACGTACTTGTAGTTACGTAATGAAAGAGGCAACTAATCACCAGAACATAAACTTCTCATGTTTTACTGGTAGAATGTAACTATTTTAGGGATATGTAGAATCAATAGCGATATTTGTAGTTCATCAAAGATTGTAATTTTCAAAACGATTTTCTACTGAATATAATGCAAGCACAAACATCATCACGCGCCATGAATGCTTGTTAGTTTATGTAAAAAATCACACGTCAAGCAATAACTATTATATCATGAGAAGTTACATGTTGGCAATTTGGGAGAGGATTCACGGATTAATAAAACAAGGCTATTGCTGCAATACCTTTTGCATAAGAAATGAGTAAATAGCTAGGCCAGTAGTAGCTATCTATTCATTTCAATGTCGAAAAATATATATTTGTTTACCTATTTTATGTTTGTTTACCTATTGGCTGGAATGGCTTTTCTTTCGGATGTCTGAATTTGAAACCAGCTTCGCTCACGGTGAACCTTAAGGTACAACGTGCGCGAAGTTTGTATTAAAGAGATAGCGTACAGCAAGAATTGTTCGTGTACCGCGCTATCCGCTGAAGCGAAATTGGCCAACAATATTGCGGCGTTAGGGCCACCTCTGCTCCTTCTCTTGTTTCCCCTTACACCTTCTCACTGCGCTCTGTTCATGATAAAGTATTGTTGAGGCTAAAAAATTCATGAATAAGTACATATGCATATGGCTCTAAACTACTACCGACCGTGAGTGAAAAGCGCGTAGTGGTGAGCGAAGCGGTCACTGCACGCACGTAAGTATTTCACTTGACTTCGCGAGTAATTAACTCTTTTCGTTACTCTTATTCTTGCAAGCATGGTGTTATTGCCCACGTGCCCATCTTTTTTTACGTTCTTTCCTTACGCGGAGTCATTTAGCGCGTTTCTACGCACGCACAGTTACCGTAATACTGTTCCCGAACTCTAGCACCGGAGCTAGGCCGCGCGTTTGATACGTTAGTTTTTGCATTATCTTGCTGCCCAAGCACAAAGAAACGCTCAAAGATGGGTAAGCTCCATGCAGCACAACACTGTTGAAGTTAAATACAGTTTAAGTGCTTCGCGTGGAAAATGAACGCAAAGAACTACAGCGCGTAGCAGACGACCCTCGCTTCCCGCGCGCTTCGCGAGCGCGAAAAGCCCACGGGTCCGGAGCAGCAGCGGCGCGGCGCGGCAGTTCACAGAAAAAGGCCCTCGCCGGAGCCGGCGCTTTGGACACTCTCCCATATTCTAGGTCACTCTAACGCAGTTAGGCCGAATTTAGGGTGGCCAGACTTTGATGCGAGTCAGGGCTAGGACTGACTTAGAGACTTCAAGACGGAGCTAGGCTCCGAAACCGAGATAGATGATTTTTTAGTACTTTTGTATTTAGTCTGAGTATTGTGTTTAAGATTGAGTGAACATTTTTGGTGAATTATGGTTTTAGTTTTGTGTGCCTTATACTTTTGCCGTTCTTGTGCATATTAAATCCTTGTTTGCTGTGCTGCCAGTCGTATCTCTCCTCCATCGAGGGTAACGCCTGTGTGCAACCCTCCGGCTCCCAAGTAGAAGGTGACAAAATATTGGCGAGCCTGCCAGGATACGGCCCAGTCACCGATACTTGAGAGTCGCAGAGATGGAGTGGTTGGCGGTAGTAGCAAGGGATTTGAACATGACTAAGGAGGAGGCGATGTCGTTCTTTGAATATGCTCGGCAAGAACGGGATAAGCAGCAGCAACAAGCACGCGAAAATCATGAGCGCGAAAAGGAAATTTTAGAGTTGAAGCTAAAGTTGGCAGAGATGAACGCCGGGTCTCGCGAGGGGTCGATTTCCCCCAGGCCGGCGTCATCCGACTCGACTTCGCCCAGGCCAAAACAGATTTGCCCCAGGAAATTGATGGCTCCGTTTGATGAGCGTAGAGATGATTTAGATGCGTATTTGCATCGCTTTGAGAGAATAGCGGTCGGGCAAGGCTGGGCAAGGAATGAGTGAGCTAGCGTCTTAAGCCTGTGTCTAGTAGGTGAGGCTTTAAGTGTGTTTGGACGGATGCCCGCTGAAAAGAGTCTAGACTATGATAAGGTGAAGAACACTTTATTGCAAAGATTCCGGCTAACCGCTGAGGGTTTCCGCGAAAAGTTCAGGTCATGCAAGCTGGAAGACGCGGAAACTGGAAAACAGTTTGCATGTAGATTGCCCAACTACTTTGGGAGATGGATGGAGTTGTCAGAGGCCAAAAAGACATATGAACGGGCGCGGGACAAGGTCGTAGGAGAACAATTTATCGCCCAGCAGCGACAGTTTGGCGATATTCCTTAAGGAGAGAAAATTAAAAACAGTAGAGGAGGTGGCGGCGCATTCAGATCAGTTCGTGCAGGCGCAGGGACTAAGGAATTTAGGAAAGAGTGACAAGGACGCGCCGATAGCAGCAGTAGGGGAGACGAGGAATCGGGGTCCAATGAACAGGCAAGGGACACCTTGTTTCCTTTGTAACCGGCTGGAACATATAGCAATGAACTGCCGGGTGAGGGATAATTGACGTGGTCCACCAGTGATTTGCCAGCTATGTCAAAAGAGAGGTCATAGGGCGGACGAATGCAGATCAAGATACGTGGACAAAGCAGCATGTATGATGAAATGTAAAGAGGATGGGCCGAGAGAAAAGAACACGCCCGTGGTGGAGGGAAAAGTACAAGGACACAGGGCCACAGTATTGAGAGACACGGGGGCGTCTTGGTCAGGGAGAGTCTGGTAGCACCCGAGAGCATGACCGGCTACTTCAAACCAGTCATTTTGGCTGACAGGTCCGTTAAGTATTTACCAGAGGCGCGAGTTCAAGTATCGACACTATTTTTTACGGGGTTGGTCACAGCTAGGTGTGTAGAAGATCCTCTGTATGACCTGATTTTGGGGGATATATCAGGGGTGAGAAGGGCGGCTGACGCAGACCTTAACTGGAAGAGGACAGAGGAGGTAGAGAAGAGGAAAAAGCCAGAAGCGCTAGAAGAGGAGACACCTGAGGTAGAGGTAGCGGTGGTAGTACAAACGCGAGCTAGGAGTAAGAGTACTAAACCCTTAACACCATTGCAGGTCACAAACATTAAGGGGTTGAGCATAACGGCGGCTGAATTCAAGGAATTACAGGAGAAAGACGACTCGTTACAGAAGTGTGTACATAAGATAGGAGGAGTGGTAGGAAGGAAAGGAAGTCGAAACGTGGTGAAGTTTTTCAAAAAGAACGATTTATTATACCAGAGGTGTGTGTTCAATTCGGGAAGAGAGGTGCAGCAGTTGATGGTCCCCAAGGAACTGAGAGAGACAGTAATGAAGATAGGACATGACAGTGTGATGGCAGGACATCAAGGGATAGGGAGCACGTTGGGGAGGATTACAGAGGAGTTTTTCTGGATTAGGGTACAGAGCGATGTGAGGAGATACGTCAGGTCCTGTGATGTATGTCAAAAGACGGTGGCGAAGGGTCGTGTAGGAAAGGCACCGCTAGGAAAGGTGCCCATTGTTGAGCTACCATTCCACCGTGTAGCGATTGATATCGTAGGACCTATTAGTCCCACGTCCGGGAAAGGTAACAGATATGTGCTCACGTTGGTGGACGTTGCCACTAGGTATCCTGACGCGGTAGCACTTAAGACGGTAGATACGATTCAGGTGGCCGAAGCATTATTAGAGATGTTTTCCCAGTATGGCGTTCCAAGGGAGATTTTAAGTGACAGGGGCTCTAACTTTACATCGGAAATTATGAAGGAGATTAATAGGCTGCTGTCCATAGACCAAAGCTAACTACCCCATATCACCCAATGGCCAATGGGTTAGTGGAAAGGCTTACCGGGACATTGAAGACAATGATCAGGCGGATGTGTCAGGAGAGGCCAAAAGACTGCGATAGGATATGTAATACCCCTTCAATGGGGTCTTTAAGGTAATAAAATGAAATGAAATAGGTACTTGCCAGCACTCTTGTTTGCGTACCGAGAGGTACCACAAACCAGCATAGGGTTTTCTCCATTCGAGATTATTTATGGCAGAGCAGTCAGAGGGCCAATAACTATTCTTAAAGAGTTGTGGACGAGAGAAGAACTGGGTAGTGAGGAAAAGACGAGCTACACCTATGTATTAGAGCTGAGGAACAGGTTGCAGGAGACGTGTAAGTTGGCCCATGAGAAGTTAGCACAGTCTAAGCAAATTCAGAAGACCTATTATGACCGCAAAGCAGTGTCTAGAAGATTAGAAACGGGAGATAAGGTGTTAGTGCTGCTCCCCACAGGTCATAATAAGATACTGATGCAGTGGAAGTGACCTAGCTTTCACGGGGACGCAGAAGAAGAATGAGTAGGACTATGAAATTGATGTGCAGGGTCATAGAAAGGTGTTTCATATTAACATGCTGAAGAAGTATGAAGATAGAGAAGAAACTGGAAAAGGGCAAGATGACGAGAGGGCTAGAGCTTGTGTGGTAATCGCGTAAGAAAACGACCACGGCGAGGTACAAAGGTATGTTGATAAGAAGACTATGGGCGTAGAGAGCGTCAAGGTAAATCCAGCCCTAACAAACACGCAATCAGAAGAACTGAAAGGGTTAATACACAACTTTGAAGAAGTGTTTTCAGATTTGCCGGGGCGGACGGATGTATTGCAGTGCAGGCTACAGTGTTCCACAGAGGAGCCAGTACATGTAAAGCAATACCCTCTACTGCTAGCAATGCAGGAAACCATTGAGAGGGAGGTCGAAGAGATGCTGAAACAAGGCATCATCGAACGGGCAAACTCTCCCTATAACGCGTCTCTACTGGTGGTCAAAAAAGAAGATGGTTCCAACAGGGTATGCGTGGATTTCAGGCGCCCAAATAACCTGTTAGAAACTGACGCGGAACCAATACCCAGAATAGATGTAGTGGTGGCAAGGGTAGCGAAGAAGAAATATTTCTCAAAGCTCGACCTGGCAAAAGGGTATTGGCAAATACCGATGGAAGAAACGTCCAAAAGGAAAGCTGCATTCTCCTGTTCAAAGGGATTATTCCAATTTAGATATATGCCGTTCGGGCTGAAAACTGCAGCATCTGTGTTTAGGAAGTTGATCAGACAAGTGTTAAATGGTGTGCCGCATGTCGAGCATTATATTGACATTCTAGTTGCCACAGACACGTGGGAAGAGCATTTACTAGCCCTAGAACAGTTATTAATAAGAATAAAGGATGCAGGATTGACAATCAAACCTACCAAATGTGAGTTAGGTTATGCTGCCGTAGAATTATTAGGGCACAAGTTAGGAATGGGCATGGTCGCACCTAGAGAAGATACGCTGGAGAAGATTCAAGCGGTGTGTAGACCACGGACTAAGAAACAGGTGCAATCGTTTCTAGGATTGACAGGGTTCTGTAGAGAGTACATCCCACATTACGCTGAAGTGACAGGCCCTCTGATAGAATTAACGAAGAAGGGAACAAGCAACGTAGTAGATTGGGGAAATAGACATCAGAAGGCCTTTGAGATGTTAACGAACAGTTTGGCACATCCGCCTGTTCTTCTAGCACCGGATACACAGAAAGAGTTCGTGCTTCGCACAGACGCATCAGACAAGGCGTTAGGAGCAGTACTCTTGCAAGAAAAAGAGGAAAAGCTCCATCCCGTGTTTTTTGCTAGTAGGCGACTAAATAAGGCTGAACAAAATTATTCTACAGTAGAAAGGATTGATGCTACGAAGCATTGATGCTACGCTACTCAAGTCATGCTTTCAACTCGTATTGTTGTTACTTGCACACTGACCGGCTGACCGGCTCTTCAGGGACCCCAAACGCACGCCGCCCACGACACCTCGGAACGCTCACTCGCCTCTCACTCCCCCAACCCCCTCTTGTGTCTTTTTTTTTTTTTTTTTTTGCCGCTTTCTCGCTCTCCCGCTCTTGTCCCATCGTTTTAGAAACCGCGCCTAGACAGTCAAACGCCAGCGGTCATTTTCTTTTCAGTCTCTCCCTTTGCAGCCAGCCACAGCCGACATCGACGTGACGTCACTCCACTAACCCTTTAAAACTAACCCGCCGAGGATGACGAGGCCGCCTTTGACGAAGATAGGTCCTCCTATCGAAACGTTGGCCAGCCTTTCTGAGGCACCTTACCCCTGTTTAAAATCCTTATTCCTCGTGTGCTACTCCATCTGTCAGCCACCTCTTTTTATTTTGGATCTACAGTAGAAAAGGAATGCCTAGCTCTCGTGTGGGCTGTGAAAAAGTTTCACATATATCTATTCGGCAAACAATTTCGGGTGAAAACAGATCACCAACCCCTACAGTTTTTGAGTAAAGCGAAGTTGACAAATGGCAGGTTAATGAGATGCAGCCTCACCTTACAAGGGTATTGCTTCCATATACAATATATCAAAGGCAGACAGAATGTGGGAGCCGACTTCATGAGTAGGGCAATTGAGAATTGAGACTGTGAAATATAACGCGGACGAGGCTAAGGTAGATACAGAGGGGTGGTGCATAAGGTGAACTCTTAAACGCGGTGAACAGTGCATCTGGTGATTGTGCGGAACAGTGTGGTGTTGTCTCGTGCAACAAAACGTCACATGAACCAGCACCAATGTCACTACGAAGAGTCACAGTCACCACCTGAAGGCCACCCCCCCCCCCTCCCCCACAGATCGAAAGCAAGCAGTTTTTTGAAGCAAAAAACTATTCAAAAAAGGGGCCCATGTCGTGACTCAGATGCCGGTGACACACAAGAACGAAGTAGAAGAAGATTGCGGAGCGTTCGAAACCGCGCGAGCGCTCGAGGCACGCGAACCCAGGTATAAATTAATCCGCGAGGGAGAAGCAACGAAGCAGCATTATCGACGTGGCTCTTGGACTGGAAGGTCTCTTGGTCAGCTATGCTCTGACGACGGGAGTGCGGAGAGCCCGGCCACGAAGCTCGTGACGCTGGCAAGGCCCAGGCGTGGCTGTAGACCTCGGAGACGTCCGGGCGAGGCTCCTGGGACCAGCTGCTGCTGCTCACGGTGGTTCCGGTCTGCTTCGCGAGAACCCCATTTCCTCGGCCGAGCCAGATCAACCGTTAATCACCAGGACACCGGGTCGCCATGCAGATCGACGGAGGGCGAAGAATGATTCGTTAAGCCTAACCGAGGAGCTGACACGTCATCGGTGACTACCGGGGCACCAGCCACGTACTCGGTCAGGTCGACGGAACCGCGAGTCATCGGCACTTACGGCACCAGCAACACTACGGACGAATACGACGTGGACTCAACGAGAAGAGCTGCAAACCAACGGTCCGTAAGAACCCGCATTTCAGCATTGCAACGACGTTAGGCCGAATTTAGGGTGGCCAGATTTTGATGCGAGTCAGGGCTAGGACTGACTTAGAGACTTCAAGACGGAGCTAGGCTCCGAAACGGAGATAGGGGATTTTTTAGTAGTTTTGTATTTAGTCTGAGTTTTGTGTTTAAGATTGAGTGAACATTTTTGGTGAATTATGGTTTTAGTTTTGTGTGCCTTATGATTTTGCCGTTCTTGTGCATCCTTGTTTGCTGTGCTGCCAGTCGTATCTCTCCTACATCGAGGGTAACGCCTGTGTGCGGCCCTACGGCTCCCAAGTAGAGGTGACACATACCCAGAAGAACTAAAGTGTCTAGCTCAGGAGAAGAACATCCCAAAATCAAGCGCACAGTGGAAGCTCGACCCATGGGTCGATGGTAACGGGCTGCTGAAAACGGTGGTCGTCTAAGAAAGGCCCCGTGGAGCGAAGATGAGTCTAAGCCGGTTGTCATCCCTGGACACCACCACGTTGCCATGCTCCGCGTACAGGACTATCACGAAGAGGTCAAGCACATAGGTCACAAATGGCCACTGAGCCCCTGAGGTGGATGTTTCAGAAGTACCAAATGGACAAACAACCAGCGCATTGTAAACTATTTAATGCGTTAGCATTCTCAGGGTACCTCAAGCACTTTCCGGGGGCTATGTTTCTATCTGTGCATGTTTGTCTCTAACAGTATGATGTATACACATCATACTGTTGGTATGAAGTGAGAAATTCTATCTCTAGCCGATATCGTCTCCTGCATTGAAATAACGTCAGACTGCGCCATATGACCGCAGCAAAGTTATAGTGCCTTCACCACGATGTGTGCGTGAAGAAGCACCAAGAACAACCAGTACCATATACAGCAGGTGTGTTGTTTATTTGATATCACTGGCTCATTGAACATATCATTACATACAAATCTTTCATTTTCTATTTGCGTGTATTGTGGCTGTGCCATAGCTGCGCACAGTACTTCGAGAAGTGCCGACCGGATGACGTGAGAGAGAAAAAAAAAAAAACTGTCAGCCCTTACACTGGGGTGGAGATGGAAGACCAGCGCAGCTGTACTATGGTGGGAGTTATGTATTTCCAATTATGGCTATTAGTGTGATGGTGTAATTCGTTATTTGAACTAATAAAGAATAAGAACTATATATGATCCGGTGGTTTTCATTTATTTAGTGACCACAGGGACTATGGCCTTATGGTCGCTACGGTACACCGCCATAGGGCTTACGGCAAAGGTTGGCACGTTCTTCATAAACACGTCACCAATGCCGAGAGCGTTCGGCACAAACGTGGGCAAAGCGCCGCCGCCGTCGAGAACAGTTGTATGCGTTGTTTGTGTGACCGCACACAACCGCTGTCAAAACGCTGGCTACGTGAAGAACGGCTAAACGCCGTTGTCGACACTGTTAGGGGAGAGGCGGGCGAGAGCCCAGAGAGAGTCGGCGGCAGAGGCCGGCAGGGCTGCGCCCATGCGCCGCAGTGGGAGAGCGCGCACGCACACGCACAGTCTAGGGTGTCTCGATGCCCTCCTCGCCCACCACTCCCCTTCCACTGGGAAGTCGCGTTTGCTCTCCGCCGTGCGTTCGCTCCCCGTAAAAGCGCGCGTCCCTCGCCCTCGCGCGGTTTCACTCTCAGATACAGAATACGGCCAATGAGAGTTTTTTTATTGCGATAGCAATTATATGGACACTTCAACCGGATTTCTGCCGTCGGCGTCGCCATCGTCGTCGCCGTCGCCGTGAGGTTCCCTATAGATAAAATATTCGCCGCACGCCGTATGCCCGAGCGGAAGCGTGCGGGAACGCGCGCTATCTACGGAGAGCGAGCGCACTCAATCTCCCACGCGAAGCAAGGAAGCGGGAAGCCAGCGCCGGAGGGAGCGGTAGCGGGGGGGGGGGGGCGCACTTCTACTCTGCCAACAACCGCGCTCGTTGCTCGCTCGCACCGTCGCTTATCTCCACACGGCTCTGACCTTTATGCGCCGTGCATTCGTCGCTCAGTTTCCGTTGAAGCGATAGACTGCACGTACATTCGCCCGCTGCTGCGGCGTATGCGCTTGCTGCCAGCGTTTTGAGAGTCGTTGTCTGCAGTCATTCAGTGTGATCTATTCATGTTTGTTTGTGCGCGCTCACACCACGCTTGTTCAATCAGTTAGTAATAGTCGGACCACATTTTCCAACGCACGCTACACATACAATGCTCCCGGGTCGGCAGTGCAGCGCTACAGGTGTGTCCCTTCGCACGCGCTCATCAACACCACCGTTTCACACGCGCCTTCTCGTGGTCATCGAGTCTCTCTTCATGTCGGTCTACTTACGCCGCAGCACACCTGCTTACTTAATCAGCTCATGTTTACTACAATTCATATTGCTACCAAAGCCGCTCACCTTACTTCGTATAACATTGTTGTATTGCTATCGCATTCATTGATTCGCCCTTAGGGCGAAACTGTGACATTTTTTTTTCTATTGCCGGACGCGACCATCGAAGAGTGAGCCCTTATGGCCTGTACACGCTCGAGCCGCCCATCGCCGCAAGGCGCACCGCACTCGCGCGGTCCCCTTAAAATGGCCGCTCTGACGTCATGAGAGGCGGTCGTGAACTTTTGCCAGTATGGAGCATGTATGCGGCGACCGCACAAACATGGCGCTGCTTCGAAGCGAAGCGAAGCGCGAGGCCTAGGCGCCTAGGCTGCTGTGGCAGTTTTTTTTTGTGTTTTTTTGGGGGATCATTGCAAGAGTTATCGAGCACTCGCTGAGATAGCCGTCAAACGCAGCAATCCGCTATACCCTGCCTAACCTTTTCAGTGCGTGCGATCTTCAACGGCAACAGAGGGAAATGTGTTTACGCGAGGGTCGGAAGCAATGAAACCGACGATTTCGTAAGTGTTGGGCCGTATTTCGCGTGTGCAGTACCAGCAGTACAAACGCGAAGGCCATCATATACACGCGCATTCTAAGCATGACACATGTTCAGTACGCGCCAGAATGAAAAGAGTGCGATCGCCCACCTCAGCGTATGGTGTGCCTAGGTGTTGTGTGCGCGCGCTTTATCGCTGCAAAGCTCATACGTGTATGTGCATTGTGCAGTGCTGGTTTGTGATTAAGAAGTGACGATACGACCTGTAGCGATGAGCTTTATTGTCGCGTCATCGCAGCCATTCGTAATATGCTGTTTGTGCCTTGCTTCATGTGAGCTGTTTTGGGGGCTGCGATGCGCCTTGGTGACCGCGAACACGTACAGAACGTTTGAGTGCTGGCGTTCTTACTTTACGAAGTGAAGGATACTGTTACGTATGCATGCAATGTGTCGCAGTGATGCTAGGCGTGTAAATGTTCGTTTTTTTTTGCAATGTGCATATGCTTTGAAGTGAACCGTGCATACAGAACGGTTTGTACAGAACATTAGACCCAAAATTCAAGGATGCCAAAACCAAAATTCAAGGAGGCGGGAACAAACCGTACTTGTACACATACGTTGACAAATAATGAAACCTCTTTCTCCTTAGCCGAACTTTCTTGTAGCTAAGCAGCTGCTGAGTTGGACACACACTACAAGCTATTTAGGGTGTTTTTGATGCATGTGCTCTGAAGTAAACACTGCAGAAGCACTGCTGATCGTTTGTGCTCTTTGCATCTCCGTATAGGTATTGTATCAAACCAGCTTTCCTTGCTTTGTACAAGTGTTATTTGTTTGCAGTGTTGTCTCTGCACATTTTACTTTTTACGAATAGGGGAGGCTAGGGAACAGCTTAAAAGTTATATCACTGCTCCACGTATTGCAATTATTAAATTCGTGCTAGGTGTCATGTGCTGTAATGTAAACGATGTAAATGTGCCGCATGCTATTTTTTGCGGATGTGACGACACAGCAACGCACCTTCTCTGCCCAACTTTTGATGCCGAACAATGTGCTTTGCGAGTTACACTCCATCTCAGTATAGTTCCTTGCAGCACTGGGGCAGCTGCAGGGCTTCTTAGCCAATAGGAAGGTTGAATGCCCCTCTAGGTGTGTTCATCCGCGCTGCATCAGCTGCTCAGCGTCTGCATGCCATCCTTTCGATACATCCGCCACTGTTGGTGCAGTGAAGCAACAAATGTTCCTCTGTTGTAACTACAGGCTGCGTTTCCATGAATGCTACTACGGGGCTTCACTTCATCGGCACGCTATCTGAGCTGTTCAATGCAGCGTCCTTAGCCAGTTTTAGCGCCCTGATAATTGTTCACATGCACCGCGCCTTCTGCTCAGCGTCTATTTGGCGTTTGCTCACCACTGTCATCACGTACCATACTAGAGTACCATACTAGAGCGGAGTAGGACATTAATGATGCAGTGAACAATGAGACCTTCGTATAGCGTTCTGCATCGTCAATGCAGCACCATCGTTACTGCAGTGGTGACATCTGATAAATGGAAATCGAACCACTTTTACTGCCTATGTAGTCCTAGCAATGTCAAAACAAACAGCTGATTTCAATAAGAACAACAAAAAATACCTAATGCTTTGTCTTCAGTATGAGATGAGACGAGGCAGTTATGGATTTCACCAGTTATTTATTGCTGTCAGGGTGTACAGCTAGTAAAAGTGCAAATTGGCATTGAAGCGGGTGGTCTGGGCTGCGTGGGCGATGCCATGTTCCTGCGTCATCAAGTTTAGGGCGGCTACTAATGTTAACAGTGCTAACCGCCACAGTAATTCACAGTACAAGACGGGCATGGGTGAAGGGCCTAACATCTGTGGATCCTTTGTGAACGTCACCATGTAGCCTGCACCAGCGTAGTTGAATATTCACTCGCGTGCTCGGTGATGAAGAGAAGTGACTTGTCGATCTACACAGCTGTATTCCGCGATATTAGAACCATCTGTATGGGAGTACATTAATATACAGGGTGTTCATTTTTAAGTTTTACAGAATTTTTGTAAATCGCCTGTGGTATGTAGCATAATTCTTATCGTTGAGCTGGGTTATTCGAAGAGGCGGACATTAGTAGCACGAGAAATCGAAACACATATTCAACTAAAAAAATTGACTAATGAACTTGTTAATTTTACGACACATATTGCAATTTACAAATTGTAGCCGGTGAGTTTGCTAGACGCACCCACTTGAAATGAATTTCTAGGATGACACCAGTTTTGAGATATTATTTCCCAAAGTGTGGGACGAAATACATGGGCGTTCCAGTTAGTTTTGTGCTTCAATGTATAACACAGCATTTTGGTAAAAAGTAAGTGGAACACCAATGCATTTTTACGGCGAGTTTGATGGCGCATATCTCCAAACTGGTGTCAATCTGGAAATTCATTCCAAGTGGATACGCCTGACAAGCTCACCGGCTACAATTCGTGAATTTCAATATGTGTCGTAAAGTAATTAGCTAAGAAGTTAATTAGTGCGTTTTTGTTAATTAGTTGCATATGCGTTTCGATTTCTCGCGCTACTAATGTCCGCCTTATCGAGTAACCCAGCTCAATGATAAGCATTTTGCTACCTGCCACAGGCGATTTCTAAAAATTGCGTAAAACTTAAACATGAACACCATGTATAACGCTGCGGTGCTTCAGCGTGTGTTCGCGTGCACGCGCGGTCTTGCAAGCTTTCGCTAGCACACCTACAAAAAATGCGCCATTCCACCGCACACAACCGAGTACATATAGCGATGTACGCTGTTACAACATTATGCGGTAGCGATGAATAAATAAAAAAAAGGCGCAGGTAAGTGCTCCGAAGGACGGTCACCGCGCCAACGCAACACCTGCAGTCGCAGCAGTGCAAGGGTCGCGTTTTCGCCCTGACGCGGAAGCTTGAACCCACATCGACATGCCAGTATCGTCTGTTGTTGACGACAGTTGCCGACTTGGAACATCTTTGCTCCGCCTCTCGGTTGCCAGCTCTCAACAGTCGCCGCGTCCCCAAATCGGAGTAGGGATGCCGGCGCATGCGAACCGCTCGAGTTAACTAATCAAAAAAATTAACTAAGAAAGAAAACAAACGTAATAACAAAATCCTGGCTCGGGCCAAAATTTTGCTGGTCGCCAGCACACAAATGCTGCGACCGCGCTGTTGCCATTCGCTGGTAACCTGTTTGGCCAGCCAGAGTGGGAACCGCACCGCTGCCCCAGCGTGAATTTCGTGCCCTGTTGCTCCGACCATCCGCCGCCACTGAACCGCCAGCGCGATGGGCGGCTCGAGCATGCATACAGGCCAGCTTCGCTGTGAAAATCCCTTTGGCACGCTGCTCCTGCTGCGCTGAGAAGGCTCCCCACGTGATGATGATTGATGATGATGATTTATTGGCATCCCCTTTGAAACGGGGTGGCGACAAATAGTCACCTAGCCTGCTTGATTTAATCAGGTATACTACACATGTTCTTTATCTCGCATTTTGTATACCTTTTTCAAAAATTTAGCTTGTACCGCTGCCTATGATTTTAGGAGATCAGGTCGTATCCATCTTTTCCCTGCTTTTTTTCCACCAGTACTCTAATCGTCTCTTGCTGATCTCTACGGCTGATCTGTTTATGTTTCCTTCCACTTTAAACCCACGCGCTTCTGGGAGTTGCACGTTACCTACGGTTCTCGCTGGGTGGATCCCGTCGCATTCCATTAGGATGTGCTGCACCACGGGTCCGGTGCAGCAGCGCCGCGGTGCGGGAGTTCCCAAGAAAAGGAGCTCCTCCCATGCATTCGCGCTTTGGACACTCCCCAGTATTCGAGGTCACTCTAACTTTGTGGACACAAGAGTGAGCCATCATCGTCGGCTACTCCCCCCGCCCGCTTTCACATAAAGAATGCGGCGTGCGGCGGCGATGTTTTCGCCGTTGGACATGTATACGGAAGATGACGGCGATGGCAAGAATGCGCCTGGAGTGTCCATATAATCACAATAATATAATAAGATTATCCGGCAACTGAAGGGTCCCGTGGGCCATTACTTTCAGCAAAAGAAGACTTAACAAAATCCAACTTTCACCATTCGCTGCGCCGCAACAGTGTTTTTTATTATTCTACTTTTTTTGCGGAGCGGGGGCAGCGAAATAAAAGAAAAATGTAAAGGAAAGCATGTTGGCCGCAATCGAATGCCTACTTTGGGCACCTAATGTAGGTACCGAACGAATAGCGAACAAAACGTGAGACGCTTGGTCCACAAAAAAACGTACGCATACTGCGTATGCGTATGGCGAGACCAACGACTTTCCGGAGAGGTTGCGATAACATCGAAGTGAAGGTGATGCCATAGAGAAAGAAACTCAACAAGAGGGGACACTCGGCGAAAACTGGCAACAGGAAACACGTCACGCTATAGTATTCATGCCGTCCGTTAGCTGCCGCGAGCATCGAAAATAAAAAAAAGTGAAATTAAGTTAACAGACATTGTTTCATTTTTTTATTCTTTGCCGTGAAAACTAAAAAAGTTTAGGGTATAAATGAACTTATACTTCGCGACCTATTTTTCTTGCGTTAGCTAGCGACAGGCCAATGACGCACTAGATGCATGCATCATGCGCCAGACACACCCTCGAAACGAGTGAGGACGGCTGCGCATGTGAGCGCTTGCGTCTTCGGCTACCGTCTTTTTCCTTTTTTTAAATGTAGCCTAGTTTCTTAGACTCCCGGCGTATTCTTGCGTTCCTTCTGCACTTGGACATGGCACCACTGCACTATTGGATACGGCAAAGAGAAATTTTGTTTTACAGTCTACGACGCAATTAGGCTTACGGCATGGGACCGAGACTTATGACGCAGCGAAAAACAGCTTGGCCGTCCTGGCGCAGTTAATTTGGGTTAATGAATCGTGCTGGGACAGGTTTCCGACGCTTTCTATGGGCCCCAACATTATTGTAAATTATTTCGCTACTTTTGAGGCACGCTGGCCGCAGAGGGCGCTGTGACGCAGTTAGCGATAAGCAGCTCGGCCGTGCACGGTGACGTAGTTTGGCGTGTAATGAATCTTAGGGGGACAACTTTGTGACGTTTTTTTTTTTTTTTTTTGTGGCCGCGAAACAACATATACCTTCTTTCGGTACTCACGCTTGTCGAAAACGTGATGAGCGATTGCCATGAGTCATAACATGGGAGGGTGTTGCTTGCATCGGCAGAACGCGCAAAAGATAACGCCGAGGAACACAACAATCAGAAACTTGTGATTCGAAAATTTCGTCCTCTAAAGTACTGAAAACAGGCTTCGCACCCAGGCATTTGTCTTGAGTGCGAGTAGAAGGCATTCTGCGAGCGTCTAGCATGGTCCGGCTGGGAGCCTCTGTTGTGTCCATCTCTGTTTAGGTAGCGTACCATCGCGTCGCCTGAAGCCAAGTTTTGGAAACGCGAAGTCGCCCGTGTATTTGTGCTATTAAAGTGTAGAAAATAATGCTGGGGAATGGGGGAATGCTTGGAAATCAGATGTTTTCATATTTTATGGTATTGCTTGGGATGAGTCGGGCATTTCCTACGCCATGTATATGTAATAAGCAAATTGCTTTTGTTTGTAATGCCGCCCATTCACCGCTTTCGCATCTTTCGCCTCTGCACGCAGTATTCCTATGTCTGAATACCAAAATGACACGTGCTTTTAATTTACCTTTTTTCAGCTGAAGCCGTCCGGTGGACCTTAGTATGGGAACTACTGCTTACGGCCGCAACGTTGGATGAATCCACAACAAGCCCGGAACGAGTATTTGTATTGTTAGGGAGTGAAAAGACGCTTGACAATATATTTACAAAACGTATGCCTGTCTCCTACCCGTTGTATCTAAAATGAAGCCCGTGAGCGCGACTATCGCCATCTTCGTCAGTGCTGTCATGATCGCTCGCTGCTGCAGTGCCTCGTAGCATGACCCCCGGTGGCGAAGGCGCTGTCCCGGCGCTTGGTAGGTCCGAGTGATATCGCTTCAGTCGAGCGACGTGAACGATATCAGAGGAGGATCGCGGTGTGGAGGTATCGAGAGGTTGTATCTCGTAGGTCACGTCTGTCACTTGACGTAAGACACAGTACGGGCCTGAATAGGACGAAATTAGCTTCTCACAATGACCAACTCGCCGTGCTGCTTTCCAAAGAAGCACGATGTCACTAGGGTTAAAGTGGGCATCGCGGTGACGAGCGTCATATATGCGTTCTTCCTTTACCTGGGAAGTGGTCAGACACGCAGGCGTGCAATCTCACGTGCCTCTGCAGCTGTAGATATGGCATCACGAGCATATTCTGACTTGTTATCGCGAACGGTTGGGAGGATCGTGTCAAACGGTAGTTGAGGGTCTCGTCCATACAAGATAAAAAATGGGAAGAAACCATTAAAATCATGGCGGGACGTATTGTAGGCGAATGTGACGAACGGCAGAGCGGCATCCCAGTCACGGTGGTCGGTAGAGACGTACATAGCGAGCATTTCTGTGATAGTCCTATTCAGCCGCTCTGTAAGGCCGTTGGCCTGAGGATGATACGCCGTTGTAAACTTGTGCTTTCTAGCGCAGGGGTGCAAGATGTCCTGGACAACCTGTGAGAGACAGTAGCGGCCCCGGTCGGTAAGGAGTTGTCGGGGAGCGCCGTGGTGAAGTATCACTTCTTCGAGAAGGAAGTCAATGACGTCGGTTGCACAACTGGTAGGGAGAGCCTGCGTGATTGCGTACCGGGTGGTGTAGTGCGTAGCAACTGCTATCCACTTGTTCACACTAAGCGATAGAGGAAAGGGGCCAAGTAGGTCAAGATCAACCCGAAAGAATGGCTCAGATGATATTTCAATGGGCTGAAGACAGCCAGCTGGTAGGGCTGCTGGTTTTTTGCGGTGCTGACAAGATTTACAGGAGGCAACGTAACGGCAAACGGAACGGTAAATACCGGGGCAAAAGAAACGACGCCGAACACGGTCATACGTCTTTGAGACTCCCAGATGACCAGCAGGAGTCGATAAAAATGTCACAGTTTCGCCCTAAGGGCGAAGCAATGAATGCGATAGCAACACAGCAATGTCAAACGAAGTAAGGTGAGCGGCTTTGGTAGCAATATGAATTGTAGTAAACATGAGCTGATTAAGTAAGCAAGTGTGCTGCGGCGCAAGTAGACCGACATGAAGAGAGACTCGATGACCACGAGAAGGCGCGTGTGAAACGGTGGTGTTGATGAGAAGCGCTTCCCGTGGGCAGCGCGTGCGAAGGAACACACCTGTAGCGCTGCACTGCCGATCCGGGCAGCATTGCATGTGTAGCGTGCGTTGGAAAATGTGACCCGACTATTACTAACTGAATGAACAAGCGTGGTGTGAGCGCGCACAAACACGAATAGATCACACTGAATGACTGCAGACAACGACTGTCAAAACGCTGGCAGCAAGCATACGCCGCAGCGGCGAAGGTACGTGCGGTCTATCGCTTCAACGGAAACTGAGCGGCGAATGCACGGCGCATAAAGGTCAGAGCCGTGTGGAGATAAGAGACGGTGCGGACGAGCGACGAGCGCGGTTGTTGGCAGAGTAAAAGTGCGCCCCCCCCCCCACGCTCCCTCCGGCGCTGGCTTCCTGCTTCCTTGTTTGCGCGTGGGAGATTGAGTGCGTTCGCTCTCCGTGATAGCGCGCGTCCCCGCACGCTTCCGCTCGGGCATAGGGCGCGCGGCGACGATTTTATCTATAGGGAACCTCACGGCGACGGCGACGACAGAAATCCGGTTGAGGTGTCCATATAATTGCTATCGCAATAGAACGAATTACCTCCTCCGGCTTAACTATGTCTCCGGCGCGAATCAGTCGGCCGAAGTGAACGGACGTGCCGGCGGCGTGCTCCGCAACCACCGAAACGCCGCGACCTTCACCAGCCGCCCTTGCCCGGGCCTTTTTCGCTGGGAGTTGCATGGGAAGCGGCCTTCTCACCGTTTCCCACGGATTGTCGTCTTCGGCCACTTCAAGTTTTGAAGCGGTGACGGCGTCGCTAGCCCTACCCTACCACTGCTGCGTGCCGGTATGGCTGACGAGACGCCGACGTTAGATCCCACTTCCACTCCAACCCCTACCGAGTTGGATGAGCCTGAAGGAGAATGGACAACGCCCGGAAAGGTCCGAAAGCCTCGACTTGCTGCCCGCCCAAGTTTTGACCTCCATGCGGTTTGTGTCCACCTGCCAGCGTTACCTTCCGCCACCTCCGCCCAGCTGCTGGACATTCTCCCAGCTTTCATACGAGCAGCAAAGCTCCCGGCGCATACTTGTGCCGACGTTTCAGTCCATCTACGCAATCGCAACCGCCTCGCCATACTCAAGACCCACCACATCGAACTCGCCCGCCGCCTTCTCAGCGTTGCGAGTATCATACTCGCTGGCCGCATATATGCCGTAGCTCCATACCTCGCAGCTCCAACCAACTCGTGCCGCGGGGTTATCCACGGAATTGCCCCTGACGCTACCCCAGAAGAACTTCTGCGTGATTTAGACAGTTATCAAGCCGATATCCTACTGGCCCGCCGCATGGGAAATACGAACTCCGCCCTGATCACTTTCGCCGGCATGCACGTTCCATTTTGCGTGTACTACCAACGACTCGAATTCCGCTGCCGTCCCCACAAGCCCCGGGCCCATCATTGCACTATCTGCCTGCAATATGGACATCGCACGTGTGCCTGCCCCGGAAACCAGCGGCTGTGCCCCACTTGTTCCACACCCATCAGCCAGCCTGATGAACCACATTCCTGCTCACCATGGTGTCTTCATTGTCAAGGCCATCACACTCCCTTTGCAGAAATATGCCCAGTTCGGATGCAACGGCATGAAGCCTGCGCCAACGCGGCCAAGAAGCAGCGCCTCCTGCACAGACAGCACTGGAAGAGTCTGAACATGTCACAACCCCCAGTAAAACCCTCCAATCCCTCATCTATATCCAAGGTGCGCGCCTCGTCAAGCCTACTGCCTACACATGCCCAGTGGGGGGGGCCAGCACCCGCGTCTGACCCAGGTGTCACCAACCCCTGTGATTCAACCAGCACCGAGTGCACAACCGAAGCCTGCGGAATACCACACGCCTGCTCCGGTCAAGCAATATTCGCCCCTGCAGAAACCTGTACACCAGGTAAGGTCGCCGACGACTCCCGCACCCGCACCCACAACCTCCCCCTCTCCCTGCCGCGTTGAACAGCTGGAGCTGGGGCTGACAGAGCTTACCTCTCGCGTAACCGCACTCACATCCCTCGTTGAGATGCAACAAGCACGTATCGAGGCACAAGACCAACGTACTTCCAACCTCGAGACGCTCATTTCAAACCGCACACAGTCCCTTGACAATCTGAACTCCACCATAAACAAAGCATTTAATGACGCCCCAGGCCCTATGGAAGACAAGAACCACCCCTTCAAGCGCACCCACCCCGTACCCGCTTTGTCAGTAGGCCCGGCCCGCAAAATTAAGCCCGCCACCCTTCTCGCTCCACCTAACCCTTCCAATAACAAGCATCATGGCGATCACAATAATTCAGTGGAACTGCCGTAGCCTCTCCACAAACCGCACCCCCTTACAGCAATGGCTCCTTACGCAAACCACACTACCTCACTTTATCCTACTACAAGAAACAAGGCATATCAAAAACATCCCAGGCTACCGAGCTCTGCACGCCGACCCCGCCGCGCCGCTGTCTTCCGTTTATATTCGCCGGGATATCGCTTATGAAGTGGAAGATGTTCCATCCACGTTACTTCCATATGTAACAGCCATTTCGTATTACCCAGACCCCCCGAACCCACCTCTCACACTTGTGAACGTCTATAATCCCCCAAATTCTGCCACAATTCTCTCTCCTCTCTTTCATTTTCTTTGATCCTTTCCAAAACACCGTGACATTATTCTGGGCGGAGACTTCAATGCCTCAAATACCATCTGGGGTTACCCAAACACTCTGCGCCCTGGCCGCCTTCTTCACGCACACACTTGCAGCACTCATATACAGTCATCAATACACCAGACACACCCACACGAGACGGAAACGCAAAACAACGTCATACAACGCCTGACCTCACCTTTCACCATGGCCACAATCCTCCAGAGACTTGGCAAGTCCTTCCGGACACCCTCCTATCCGACCATCACATAATTGAAATTAAACTGACCCTCACTCACAAACCCAAAAAAAGCATCACCCAGACTAACTGGGACCTCTTTCGTCGCCTGCGAGTCCAGAAGTCAACTCCCAACTATGATGTGTGGGTTGACTCGCTACGGCGAACACGGTCGCAGGCCACGACCACTACAGAAGCTAACCCCCCGTCGGACCGCGCTGACCCACACCTCATGCGTCTCTGGAGACGCCGTAAACGCCTCCTTAGTCGCATCCGTACCCAACCTAACAACATCCAGCTTAGACACACATTAGACACACTCAACACTGACATACTAACTCACTGATCCATCCTTGAGACAACAAATTGGAATCGCATATGCGATTCTATCAACTCTTCCCTCCACACTAAATCAGCCTGGTTGATCCTCCGGTCCCTCCTTGGCCCTCAACCTGCTCCTCTCCCCACAATCCAAAAGCATCTCTCCGAGCATGCTGCTACTTCCCTCCTTCAACAGGTCACGGATATGTACATCCCTCCCCCACTTCCTTCCCTGTACCCTGAGTACACAGGGCCTTCCAATAGCGGTTTGGACAGCCCCTTCACTCTGCCGGACCTAGAACGAGCCTTGGCTCAAAACAAGACTGGTACCACTACGGGTGCGGGCCACATCACTTACTCTCTGTTGAAGAACATGCCTGATTCGGATAAAGAATTTCTTTTACACAAAATAAATGAACACTGGACCAACGGCACTCTTCCCGATGAATGGACCTCATCCATCATTAGTCTAATACCAAAGCCCGGCAAGCCCGCCACACTCTCCAACCTGCGACCCATTTCACTTACTTCCTGTGTCGGGAAAACCATGGAACGCATGGTACTCGCACGTCTTACGGATCTTCTCGACGATACTCACTTCCTTCCGCACAATCAGATTGGTTTCCGCCCCCACATGTCTACTCAAGACCTCTTTCTCCTTCTCCAGGAAACTTTCTTTTAACCTTCGAGGTGTCAAGTTCGCGCACTTGTCACTGTGGACGTGCGCAAGGCCTTCGATACCTTACTTCATGACGCTATCCTCTCCCCCCTCGAAGACACCGGCTGTGGATCCCGACTCTACTGTTACGTTTCTTCTTTTCTCCGCTCTCGACAAGCTCAGTTCTGACTCGGCACCACGTTGTCCCCGCCCATCGCGCTCACCCGCGGAACACCTCAAGGTGCCGTGCTCTCTCCAACCCTCTTTAATCTCGGGCTAGCCCCTCTCGCAAAATCCTTGTCGGAGATTCCGCACCTACCGTCAATTCTCTATGCTGATGATATAACCCTTTGGTGTACTCACGGCTCACCGGGGGAGGTGGAATTCACATTACAATCCGGCCTCATCCTCATTTCCGAATTCCTTTCCCGCTCTGGTATGCAAGCGGCTCCAGAGAAATCTGAGCTGCTGCTCCTTTCCGCTACAAAGTACCAACGGTCTGTAAACCCCCTCCTTAATCTCACTCTCGCCGGTACTCCCATCCCCCGCACGTCATCCTGCCGGGTTTTAGGCTTTCCCCTCCAAGACCACTCTTTCACCCGCGCAATACAGTCCACGATCACCACATGCCACCAAGTAACTCACTTAGTCCGACGAGTGGTCAAGCGGCGCGGCGGCCTCGACGAATGCAGAGCCAATCAACTTGTAACAGCCTTTGCCTTGAACAAAATCCTTTATTCCCTGCCATACTGCACACTTACGCAGACGCAAATGCATCGCATTCAATCGGCTTTAAACAGTGTCTATAAAGCTGCCCTACATCTTCCGACACACACATCCACAGGCAAACTATACGCAACAGGCCTATTTATTCCCCTTGCAGAGCTCTTGCCCCTCCATAGGGATCGACACTTGGCCGCCTATTCAGCTCTGCGCAGGGTCATTGGCTACTGCAGCGGGCTGGCATACGGCCCATTGACTTTCCTCTGTACACCCCTCAACGACCTCTTCCCAGCAATCTCCGCTGTGCCCCTATTCCCTCTAATATGACCCCACATCTTCATGAGGGACGACGACAAGCCCGCGCTCACTTCCACGACCCTTTTCCACCGGACACTGTCACATGCTACGTCGACGCAGCGTATTACCAAACTCATGGCTCCACTGCTTGTGTGACAATGCCGACCCCCCTTGGCATTCCCATCACTTCCACCGCTGGTCCCTTCTCACTTCCTACTTCTTCTCTATCCCTTGAATTGGCCGTGATCGTTCACGCGACGCACGAACTAACCCTTCTTCCTCCCTCTCCTCGGTATCGCATTTGCTCGGACTGCATGGCGGAAATCAAGGCTCTTCGCGACAACAGACTTCCCGATAATCTTCATGACGACCTTTCTGACGCTCTCTCCCTTCTCTCCCCTGCTTTGGTCACTGTGGTGTGGGTGCCAGGTCATGCGGGGATTATCGGCAATAAGCTCGCTCATGAGCTTGCCCGCGAGATTAATAGCCGGGCGCCTACGATCCCCTGGCCTTGCCCACCCATAGCGGACGAGGCACACTTTTATAAGAACTCTCTGAAGCAGCACTACAAACACCTCCGGCATTCACTGCAGACGCTTCCGCCACCACACCCTCGTCTCTCCACTGCCCAAGTACGCACCCTCAGGGCCATCCAGCTTGATCACTCCAGCACGCCTATACCTTTATCGTCACCGCTCAGACCCCTCATGTCCAACTGCTCCTCTACGTACGCAAATGTAGAGCACATCCTTTTATTGCGATAGCAATTATATGGACACTCAAAAGCAGATTTCTGCCGTCGGCGTCGCCGTCGCCGTCGCCGTGAGGTTCCGTATGACGTCAATGGAGATGAAATCGTCGCCGCGCGCCGAACGCTGTATGTGCGAGTGAAAGGGAGCGAGGGACGCGCGCTTTCACGGGGAGTGAACGCACGGCGGAGAACAAACGCGCGTTCTGCTCTGTGCTCCCTTAAGGGCTGCAGAAGTAGGCGTCTCTTTCCTGCTCTACAATCACCATACATGTAGAGCAAACGTGCCTTCTTCCGACGCACGAAAGGCCGTGGGGGGGGGGGGGGGGGGGGAGGCGACGTTTAGCTGCGGCACCAAGTGCCTATTTATATCAGAGGATCCGGCAACAGTCACCAACGCCGCACGCATTTTGAGAGAACGCGGGCAAAACGCCGACGGCGTCGACAACAGTTCTGCGTGTTGCCGGTGCTGCTTCATGTCCAAGTTTATACAGCTGATAAAGCTGCTATCATTACTCCGTATAGCTCTCTTCAAATTTGCTATCGCAATTGATGCTTCACCTTTCAGGTGAAACTGCGACAACTTTTTTCTCTTGCCCCGCAGCCCTACAATCCCCTCACTACCCTAACCACCCACCTCCCCACTGGCGGGTCTGGTTGGCGTCGGCGGCCTTCGCCGACCAGCTGGCCATGGTCCTCCTGGCGGAGGAGGTCTTAGTCTGACCTGGAATAAAGTCTTTTCTCTCTCTCCGGCGCTGGCTGTTTCATCCTCTTTTTTTTTTTTGCACTTTGTTCATCGTCATTCGGGCTTCCCTCTCGCGCTCAACAGGAATGCCGAAGTAACGCACTCTTAGCTTTGTTGTAATTCCTGAAGTCTTCATCGGAAGGACGAGCTAAGCAACAGGACATGTTACAGGCAAATACTCCCAATAAACTAAGAGGCCAAAAGTCACTGCCGAGCTTTATCTCTGTGCACACTGCTCAAAAAAGGCCAAACAACATTCAATGTTTTCACCTTCTCTAAAATTGCGTAGATTAAACCATGCCCTCTGAACTCTAAACTGCTGGATTTCCATTCAAATTTCTCCCATCTCGCGATCCTTCTCTTCCTTCTCGCGACCTATCTTTTTCCAGGCATCCGCGAGCTCGTCCTCTTTGAAACCCACTTCGTCGATAGCCGTACGAATTTCGGGCTTCCTTAACTTATGGTTAATATCCATATCGAGCTCTGCTGCTAACAGCATCAGCTCCTCTTTCTTTAACACGGTGATATCCAGGCTTTTCGAGAGTTGACTGCAATTTCCCCCGACCTTCAATGGTGGAATCATTTCGGTGGGGGTCCCATCATGTTCGACTCACATGGCGTCATATCGATTATCGACAATTTGAAACTAACATCTTCTAGCGAAATTAATGGCATTAATTGCACATTTTTACGGAATACCAAAGAATATAGTTCTATCATCTTGCAATGCATTTTCTCACAATCCTATCAGAATGGTGTACTACCTAAAGACAGGAGGACTGCAGTGGTCATTCCTGTACATAAAGTCGGTGATAAACAGGATCCATCTAACTATCGACCCATATCTCTCACATCGATACCCTGCAAAATAATGGAACATGTACTATTTACTGATCTTGTTAATTTTCTTGCGGATAACAGTTTCTTCTCTTTAACTCAGCATGGCTTTCGAAAGTTTTTCTCTTGTGATACTCAACTACTTTCCTTCACTAACGACTTGCACTGCTATTTGGACTGCGCTTTTTCAACTGAATGCATATTTCTTGACTTTGCCAAAGTGTTCGATAAAGTTAGTCATTCACTGCTTTTATACAAACTAAGTGTTTTAATTATTGACCCTGCAGTTCTTAACTGGATTCGTGCATTTCTTTCTTCTCGTGTTCAATTCGTCAGCACTAATGACATTAATTCCCCTACTGCACCAGTTTGCTCTGAGGTTCCTCAAGGATCAGTATACTGGGCCCCCTGATGTTCCTGATTTATATAAATAACTTACCTACTGCTATTACCTCCAGAATTTGTTTGTTAATTGCTGATGACTGTGTGCTTTACCGTAAATTAACTAACGATTCCGATATTCACTCACTCCAGGTCGATCTCAATAGCATAATTGATTGGTGTCATATTTGGAAAACGGAACTAAATGTTAAAAAGTGTAAGTCTATGAGGGTTTCTCGTTCAAATACAACTTGTCCAACTTATTTTCTTCACAGTCATCCCCTCGAAAGAATAACATCCTACCGGCATTTCGGCATCCATATAACTAAGACTGTCCAGAAAATTACATACAGAACATATAGCATCTACAGCAAACAAAACACTGGGTTACCTTCGAAGAAACTTTTTTCTTGCTCCAACATCACTAAAATTATTATTACACACCACCTATCTACGACCGTAAATGGAATATTCTCCATCTGTACGAGACTGTGGACAGGCCACACTAGCACTCATATTGGAAAGTGTGCAGAATCGTGCAGCTCGTTTTATCTTGGCTAACTATCATAGTTCAGCTAGCGTCACCGAAATGAGAACATTTTTAAACCTCATCCCACAAGCTACCCGCTGAAAGCACACCCGCATTTGTCTGTTCCGTACGATTTTATACCATAACTCTAAAATCTTCGTTCCCGATGGATTCAACCGGCACCCTTCATTTCTCATCGCCGTAATCACCAACAAAAGCAGCAGTGCCCCATTGCAACATGTACGCAATCATATTTTCCAAGAACTTGTAAAAAATGTGCAATTCTTGTATGAAATGTGCTTTGTGTTCTTTTTGTATTGTTGTGAATAGCCCTTACCCTCTGAAATGTGCACTGTACCCTGAGGGTAACATAAATAAATAAATAAATATTGACCGCACACCCGGTGCCGATCAATCACAGCTAATTGCCCGAGAGAGCCCTGTTCTTGTCGTCCGATAAAACGTGGTCGCTCAAGCGTAGTCGCCGATCCCAGATCGCCTTCTGCTGCTCTTGCTTGAAGTTTCCTTGAGTCGTCGAAGACCCCGTCACTGCGACGTTTGTGAGCCACGAAGAGGAGCTCTGCTGATCCCGGATCCACAGAAGTCGCTCTTATTCCGTCCGCAGTTTACCTCGAGCTTGCGAAGGTTCCGCCGATCCCAGATCGCGAGGACTGCCTTCTTGATCTCACCGCTGCCAACCAGATTGTTGCGGATCGATGTGGCGTTTGGGCCAGGAATCCACCAAGCCCATTGATGAGTAGGTTCGGTAGGAGGAATGAAGGGAAAAGGCTTTAATTTACACTGGCCCCTAGTACGGAAGCCCACTGCGTCAGGAGCATCGTCTGAGTTCACATCAGGACACGTCTCCCCTTTCAATACCGTCGTCTTCCCTAGGAGACTGGACTATGGAATCTGATGACGGTATCCCGGGTAATCACAATCGTCGAATCGATCCAAGTATCCCTCCCATGTTGACGCACCATTCCGCCGATGTCGCCCATTCGCCACCGCATTCTTGAAACTGCGTGGCCATCTGGGAAATTGAGCTCTACGCAATTCCCACGGTTTGGGGCGACGATGGCCCCTTTCATCAATTAGCGGGCTCTGCGTGACGGACCTCTTGTCCAGATCAGGATTAGGTAGTGATCTTCACGGTAATTACCGTATCCACGGATGGCGGTGGTTGTGCATGGTTGCCTCGACGCGAGCTCCTTTGTTAACGCGTCACAGTCTATGTCACGCCCGGCCGCTGTCGGTGCGCACGCTGATGAATGGACTAACTCGTGCCAAACGTCCAAGAAATGCGCTTTTCCAGGTTGAGACGTAACAGTACACTCGTTTCTATTATGCCCTTATTTGCTGACTATTGCGATGTATTCTCAACATGACGAGGTATCATCAAATACCATTGTCATATTCATACATCTATAAGTCCCCTAAAGGTACGTCCACACTAGCGACAAAAACGCGCGCGACACGCCGCGCGCGGCGAGCGATGCTGTCGCGCGCGGCAAGATTCACGAAAAGCGGCAGTAACGCGCGGCAAAAGCTCGAATGGGTGCGAGACCCATTTTTTGCGGCAGCCGCAAAACGAGCATCAATCAGAAGCGAGCTGCGTAGTTGTGGCGCCACCTGTCGCAGAAGCAAAGAATCATAATGCATGGGCTCTGAGATCGAACAGTGACGCACACGCCGTAAAATCTCAGAGGCCATGTCCAGCCAAGGGGGCTGTTTTTGTTAAGCCTTCCCACACCGCCACCGAGACGTCGACGAAGGATTCGCCTCGCAATGGAGGCGTTTTTGGAAACCGTTCGCGGATATGCGTGCCTCTATGACAAATCGAACGTCGATTTTAAGGACAAGGAGCTGCGTGCCAACCGCTGGCACATGCGGGAAAGCAGAGTGTGCGCCTGGCTCTCAGTGTCCCTGTACCGCCATATAGGGCGCACCCAAAACTTTCTCGTCCGCTTTCTGGCACGTCGACGTTGAACAAGTAAAGAACAAATAAGTATTATAGTGTTCACAGTCACCAGTAGCTCGGCGTCCGTATCCGACATGGCTGAGCGTGGCCGGCAGTGGCGCAACGAAACACAGACACTTTCAATGGAACACGAAACCGGCAGAACGGAGAGCGCGTTGTCACGAGAAGTATCGAATGGAACGAGACAACGCGGTACTCCACGCGCCGTTGCCGCGTGCCGCAAAACGCGAGTGTGGACTTGCCCGCGCGAGTCTGCCGCGCGGGCGCTTGCCGCGTGCGGCGTGTCGCGCGCGTTTTTGTCGCTAGTGTGGACGTACCTTAACCAACCGTTTCTTCCTGGAAGTGGTTACAAGGTACACAGATCCCAGTTACGCCAAATTCGTTTAAAGTTACCTAACAAGACCTTGTCATAAAAAAAATGTCGCAGTTTCGTCAGAAGGCGAAGCATCGATCGCGACAGCTAATTAGGAGACAACTATACGAACTAAGAATAGTAGTTTTATCGGCCGTATAAACTTGTAAATATTTGCTTACGAACTAAATTAACAAGCATGGTGTGGCGCGTGCACAGGAAAACATGAACGCATCTCGCTCGATGACCGCGGAATTTCGCTGTCCAAACGCTGGAGTGAGGAGGCGCGGCGGCAGCAGCGACTGAATTTACCTTCGTGCCGTCTCTTGCTTCAACGCAAACTAATGGTATCTTCGACTGGTCGCCGCGCGCGGAGCGCTCTAGATCGCTCTCGCGAGCGGCGTTGTCCTCCGCTGGTTGAAAGAGGGTGCGCGCCTTGCGTTCGGCTGGTTCTTTTCGATCGCTCTCTTCCCGCGTCGAGCGCTCTGAGGCGCTCCGCGCCCTGTCGTCGGAGCAGTCGTCGAGATGAGAGCGTTTCCAGCAACGTCATCACAGCACAGAGTCGCCGTTCTTGGCGACGGTCCACCGTAGCCTAGGCAACCTAGCCCACAGCATGCTGGCGGCTCAACGAACGGACGTCCCACCGGCGCATCCGCCGATTTAGCTTTGGATAGGAAAAACATCGGACGTTAGCAGTAGTCACGTGGTTTCGCATCTGCCATTTCCTCCTCCGAGAGCAAGTCACACGTTCGGCTTGCGCGCTTGTCCTCAACCTCTGAGTTCGGGGAACGCCGGATCTGCACGACTCTGCTTCGGGGGATGGATGCGACCAGTCGAAGATACCATAAACGTCGAAAGCGAATACGAAGCTAGCGGCACTATTGCACGTCGCAGATCACTTTAAAGATACGCCAGAGTGATTTCTCTGCGGGAACTCCACACAGGGAGTTTTAAAAAACTCCCCCGCCGGAACAGGTTGGTCACATGGTGCTTCCCATAAGGCTGTGCGCCGCGCCAGCGACCAGCCGCGCTCGGCGGACTCAGTGGTGCTCATGGCTGACGGTTTGTTTACATCTGTGAAGTGTTGTTCCGTGTCAGCGTTCCTATACTTCGTTCCAGAAAGTGTTATAGGAGTGCCTGAAGTTCACTGTATCTGTATCGTTAGCTGTGATCACTCTGCTAGCAGCGATAAATTCAAGAGAAACGATTTCAAGTGCGGAAAAAGGCTTAGGTGTGACCACGAAGCTGCCGGTTGACTCGTGATGTCGGCTCAGGTTTCTGGCTGTGCTTTCGTGTTGCGTGACCTTGACTTGTGTTTTTCAGTGCGTGAAATACCACTTTTATGTCCTTTTGAGTATATGCTGACGACGTCCGGTGTAAAGTGCCGCGTAGCAATGGCAACAGCAGCCACTGTTCGAGGAACCACGTCCGTGATAGCCGCACATGAATGCCATATTCTGACTTCGTTACTATGCTGTGCTGCCAGTGAGTAAGGCCGTGGTGGAAGCAATTCTTTTTATGAACCTGTGTACGGATATCCTCGCCCAGGAAATACAGTGGGACGTAAGTACGTACTGTGAATAAAGCTTCTTACTGAGCGATGTGAATCGAATTGTTATCGCGCAGTTCTGTTTTGATCACGTCGTTGCTTCGGATATTGCATTAACATCATGCTCCATCAACGATACTGATTTAGGAGCATACCTGCTGGCTCCGAGCGTGAGGATTCGTTAGCCATATCAGCGATATAGCTCCGTTTCACAACCGAGAGACATTGCTTGGACGCGGAGCAAGTAGTGCGGTCAAAGAAATGTATGACTACGCAATTTTCGGTGTTACAAGGGCTACTGCAGGTCATGCTCACATGTAATAAATTGTTGTCCCGCCACCATTCTTTCGCACGAAGCTAATTTTGTCATCAAGCACGCGCACGTACATTTTTCTTGCGTACTGTAACTAACGCACTACTTTTTGGCCGCGGACGCCGGCAGTGCGCGAAGTCGCTTGAGCGCTCACAGAATGGCATTCTAATTTTGAAAAATTATGCCATGAACGTTGTTTCTTCAATATTCTAAATTAACTGTTCCGTGTGGATTTAGGTTTCATGAGGCAGATCTCATATGTGGGAGCCTGTGACGCGTAATTCTGAAAACAGTACAGCTGCTCGCGAGGCCGTTTCGAGGCGCACATTATCGTGGCTATATATACTGGCAGGGTTGCTTCTTGTTGGGTGTCGAGTGTCCGTTGGATGTCCTTCACAGCTCTTCATCGGGTGTTTCTCAAATGTTTGTGTTTATGTATGGCTTGGTCTGTCTGGTCTCGTTCACTTGTTTCGCAGAATTTGGCTTATTCTTGTGCGTATGTTTCGGAATTTGAACCGTAGCCTCTACATAGGAAATTCTCCACGCAATTTGACGTGATACTTTTTTTCTACTCCCGGTGCAGCTCGAAAACCTCCGTCCAGCCCGAAATAAAAAATAAAAATGACAGGAAAAAAACTCCCCTGGCACCACGCAAAAATTCCGCCCGCACGGAGTAAAAATTATACTCCTATCATTCGGAGCATAATAAACTCCCAATCGGGGGGTTGCTAGAGGACAAGCAGTATACTCCCACCTGAGAGTTATTTCCGTTTACAGTGTATGTGGCGCTTGAACTCCTCGGACGGTTAGCTGCCGTACTTGCTCGAAGCAGCAAGTACGGCAGCTTCTGCAGAAGGAACAGCGTTCTGGCAGCAACCGGGCGTTTGAGAACGCTAGCGTCATGAGCGCCGCCGTTGCACCTAGACGCTGCAGTAAGTGCAACGGGAAACCTTCGGCATTAGCGTCCAGTGAAATCCGTAAATAGCAGTGAAATTGCTTCAATTTCAGAAATTGTGAGTACAAATAGTTTCTTGCCTTTTTTATGGTTTAGGATAAAAGGCATGCATACACTGACAATGACAAGCTTTATGACTTCTTTGCACTCTGCAATCGTAAAAATTATGACAAATGACTCAGTCAAGCCCATAAAGCCTGGTCAGAGCAGCTTTGGAGTTTCCATAATTTATCATCTATCTAGCATATCGAAGAATCCATACGGACCGCCACACCAACGCCGATGGCGACGACGACGGCAGAAATTCACCAGGAGTGTCCATACAATTGTTTTTACAATAAAAATAAATGTGTGACCGGGCGTCGGAATCTAACGCCTGCCGTTGAGCACAGACGCGCGACGGCCACGCTAGCGGCAAAAAACGCGCGCGTCATGACGCGGGCGGCAAGTTGCCGCGCGTCAGCGCTTTGCCGCGAGGCTACCGTGGCAAGCGCGTCTCGCCGCGCGGCAGCGCGATAAGATCTCGCGCGCTCTCGGAACGCTGAATCACCGTGAGCAGAAAGGGTACGATCGGACAGCGTCCACAAATCCCTCCATGGAACCGCGAGAGACGACGATCGTCGATTGGAAAGCCGGCGGTCCGGTTGCCATGTGACATCACCGTCGTCGCTCTTGATTGGTTCTTCATCTCGCGGCACGCGGCATTTGCCGCAGAAATTGGTCTCGAACCCATTTCGCGCGGCACGCCGCAAAACCCCCGATTCCTTGCGCTTTTGCTGCGCGCGGCATGACGCGTTATGGCACGTACACACTAGCGGCAAAACGCGCGCGGCGCGCCGCTGCGGCAGTCACGTGACAGCATAGACTCCTCTCCCCTTCTCGAACTATCCGTCAGCTTACGCCTGCAGATGATAGTGCGAAACGAGTTTCCGGCTAACACCGGACGCGAGTACGAAACGAGTGGTTGGGCGGGTCCGCATGACACCAGTTTTCCGCGAGCACGTCACGGAAGCGGGCCGCTCTCATTGGTCTTCTTCATCCGCGGCACGCGGCAAACCGCAAAAAATTGGTCCAGGAGCGATCCCTGCCGCGGCAAGAAAAGCTTGCTTCACGGCTGCTGTCGCTAGGTCACTCTACTATCGCGGCGCGCGTCTTGCCTAGGGTGCCTCGATGCCCAGCGCCGCCGTTCAGGGTGGAGACAACCCCGCTGGCGCCGCCATATTGAGTCACACGAGCTGAGACTCAGCTACGCTTGCGTTCATAAATAGTGTTACTCGCGGCGCACTTCCAAGTGCTTTGCCTTGATGAGGATTTTTTTTATCGGTATCGCATCTGCACATCTTTATAACCAATAGCCGTTAACTCGTCGAAGGTCCAAGACGTAAATGTATGGCGCCGGGAACATGCCCCAAGTTGCCTAATTCAATTTACATTTAATATGCCGTGTGTAGTTTGAAATACACACTATTTTTTATTTTTTTTTGCGCTTTGATGCTTGGTATATAAGGTTTGCTACCCCCTGTGTGTGGAAGTTTTTCTTTTTCGCTGTTGTATTTTGGTTTACACGTCACGCCTCCTTTACCGCAGCCAGCCACTCGCGCACGGCGGTTAGTTTCCCTTGCGTTGCGCGTGCTCTTCGCGTTCGTTGCAATTATTTGACGATATCTACGCGCAATTTTGCTTTTTTTTTGCCCACAAAACTGTGTGCTGACAGGATTAAGCTGGTGTAAAAATAACTGCGATGTGAAAATAAGGTTTAGTTAGTGCTGTAGAGAAACATGTAACGTAACTTGTCAGTGTCAATCTTGCGTTGTACACACAAGAAACCAAACGATGCACAAAATACATTTACTTATTAATGTCTAGTACAATCAATCATGAAAGAGATATGTACATGAACAATTATATGTACTGTGTGGCGCCTGAAGGTTATGTTGAAAGACGAGATAAAAAAAAATTCGCAAGGTAGGCTCGACACACAATTCAGGATAGTGAGTTTTTTTTTATTTATTCATTACATGGGGGGGGGGGGGTTCAAGTGAGTACATCAACCTTATTACACACAATATAAATCGAAAACAAGAATGCAAACAAGAAAACGCAACCGCGGGTAATATTAATCAAGATATCCAGCCAGAATACATGAGCTACCATCAAATACGTCGCATCAGCCAAACACATCGATGGCGAGTACAGAACATTTTATAAATAACCATTAGAACACTGATAACTACATTGAAAAAATAAACAACACTGCATACATATCGCGTACAAAAACCGTAAATGAAACTAAGACAGTCAAATACAGATTAGCAATGTTTTTCACTTCGAAAATATAGTCCATGATGATGTAGGGCTGTTGACTTTAACAGACGGCGCCCATCCTGTCAATTTCCCTCGTACTGGCCCTCTTCAAAGTGTTTCTAAGTACAAGTAAAACAACAAAAGTGATTATTGATATGAAAAGTTGCCTTGTAAATACAGAGAACCCATTACAGTGCTTAAAAATAAATTTTTGCAGAAGTAATGCTGTATTACCTCGCTTCACACGTTTCGAAGAAATGCACAGGCTACAACAGACACCATGCCAGAAAGCGCCGAAACATTTTGGTCCCACGATGCCCCTTAACTCTACTACACCTGGGCATACCATGCGCAGGCATTTAAAGACCGTCACAGTACCCACTACGATCGGGAATGAGCACGAATGACCATCGGCTTACGAGCACCACGCTACAAATATATTCGTCTAAAAATCAGCTATATAACGTAACAACCTGAGATCCGCAAGATATCTGCTCAAAAAAAAGAGAGAAAATCACAATGCTTCGCTTGCCACGATATATGGGATGGCGCCGAGTAGGTCGGACGCGCTCCGATCGGCTCCTGCTTTATCTCGATCTCTTGAAGGTTTATGAAGTGGTTGCCCGTGAACTGTGAGTGCATTATTTCAGTGAAGTGCTGCCGAACACGTGGATACCATTTTTTGGAGGTGGGTGAACTTTCTGAGAATTTATCGCCGATCTTGTGCCGACCACGCCGAACTGAGTGCTAACACTAACTCTAAACGCAACGGCGCCAGTCGCGGCGAGACGCTGGGCCTGCTGCCGCTGGCCTGCGTTAGCCTGTAGGCGCTAGTTCACCGCTTTTTCTGCGATGGATAGTCAGGACGATGGGGACGATTTAGCCCCCGAAGGTTTTGGGAAAGATTCTGGCTGGATAACGGTCGCCAAGCGGCGCGTTTGCAAGAACGCTGCCGCGCGTCTTTGCGCCAACTCGTCCACGGCCCACCCTGACGGCCAAGATACGCTGCCGAGCCGAAATAGATACAAAGATGCTAAAAGCAAGATTCTCCGGGGCAGCAAGATGCCACCACTACCGAAGGACGAAATGAAGATTGTGGTGAGACCCAGAGGCGGACTGAGTATTACCAAGGCAGGCCCCACAGTGGTCGCAGAAGCCATATGGGCTGCAACGGGTATCAGTACGACGGAAAGAGAATGGGACACTATGTGCCCCAATCCGATGCAAAATGTGATGGTGATCAGCACATCTAGCCACGAACACGCGGTTTGTTACACCGCTGTGGAGAACATTACAGTCGCCGGGCAACAGCATGAGGTGAACGCGTATGTTGCTGCGCCGCACGCCACGTGCAAGGGGGTAATTCGGCGCATCGCAATCGAGGACGGACCTGAGGTAATTGACCGGAAGATCGTCAACCGGAGAAATCCACTCGCGCTAGGTGCCAAAAGAATCAAGGATACTGGAACTGTGGTGGTGCTGTTCGAGGGGTACAAGGTCCCAAATTACGTTGCATATGGGGGCACTCTGATCAGGTGCACGCTTTTCCGCAAACAGATGGATGTTTGTTACACCTGTGGACGCCTTGGACACCGCTCCGATGTCTGCCCGTCACCAGAGGAAGTGGTATGCAGGGGATGTGGAGTAACCAATCCCGATGAACAACACAGCTGCGATCCAAAATGCAAGTTATGCGGCGAGGCCCACCTCACCGCAGCTAAGGAATGCAAGAAACGCTTCCAGATGCTGTACGTGGTTCGACGCAGAAGAGGAGAACGCGCTCGCAACGCTGAGCAGGAGGAAAGAAGCAAGCCATCACCACCCTTCAAGGATGATCAACACTTTCCAGCTATCTCCGGTGAAAGGCACCCACGCTCTCAAGAACTGGACTCATCGGCCCCATCCGGCACCCGAGGCCGTTCCCGATCCAGAGGGCGATCCAGATCCCGGGGACGCTCCATATCCCGGGGGCGCTCCAGATCCAGAGGACGGACAGCGTCCAGAGGGACGAGAATCCGCATCAATTCCGGAAGCCGCATTAGGCCTGACAGCCGCACCAGGTCCAGTTCCAGACCCAGAGGGAACCAGACTGGAGCGGTTCCTGGATCGGCGGGAGCGACCACCTGGGCTGATATTATCCGTGGACGACAGGCAGAGGTGAGGTCGGGGGCATCCTCAGAGCATGCGACAGGAAGCGCGCATAAAATAGCACAACTTGAACGCGAGAATGCTAATATGAGGGAAGTTATTAAAAAGCTTACGTCCGAAATCGCGGAGATCAAACACGCGAGAGGAACGCGTCCTCCGCCTGCGTCCGCTCCGTTGGAAACACCCCAACCTATGGAGGTGCCCATAGCGGAGGGCGAACATGATGAGGCGAGACCCTCTAAGAAACGAGCAGTGGTTCATGAGCAGGATAGTCTTCCGGGACGCGTAAAGTCAGAAATTCGCGAAATGTTTTCAGCGCTCAGCGACAGTGTAAGGCAACTGGCGGAGAAGGTCTCCCAGATACAAAGTGAGATGGCCTTTCAAGCTCAAAGCATGAACAAACGGGTATCGAAATTAGAATGTTTCCTAGAGAACGTGATGTTGCCAATCTCTGGTCCTAGTGTCAATGTCGTACCACATATTACCATTGGGCCCCCTGTAACTAGCGACAATCCATCCGCAGAAAATGGGGGCAAAGGTAGAGAGCAACAAAATGGCGGTCTCAAATGATTTTTTTCGCATTTGGCAATGGAACTGCAGGGGCTTTCTTAAGAAGCAAGCGCTTCTGCAGCAGTACATTCGCAGCAATCCTGAAAAACCGCATGTAATCCTGATTCAAGAGACCCTGTCTGCTGAAGTGAATTTATCGGGATATCAATCGATTATCGGTCCAACTGGGGGGAGAGGTGTATGCACCCTTGTAAGTCGTAAGCTCACGTACATCACTCACGACCTCGGAATGGCCACCTGTAAGGCGGAGCATGTGATGATAGAGATCATACCAGGCCAATTGAGACGCCACAGCGTTTTAATTCTTAACGTGTATAGTAGCCCCAATGACCTTCGCCAGCGTTTCAAAGCGCTTCTAAGGAAGGCAATCAACCTCGCAGGAACTAATCCTTTGGTGATAGCCGGAGACTTCAATGCCCCGCACTACACGTGGGGCTACATGTACAACACGGTCAAGGGAAAGGAGTTATGGCAGAATGCTACAGACTTGGACCTTACGCTCGTCACTGACAAGTCTTTCCCGACCAGATTGAGAACATCTTCCTGCAGGGAATCGACTCCGGATTTAACGTTCGTCAAGAATTTGTCTAAGGCGCAATGGACTAATACTGCTGTTGATCTTGGCAGCGATCATTATATCCTTGCTACACACTTTCCGACAACCCCCAAGAGGCAGAAGGAGTTCTTCTTCACGGACTGGGACAAGTTCCGCAAGATAAGGAATGAGCGCCCACCTCCAATCACCAGACTGAGCCTTGAGCAGTGGATGGACCAGATCAGGGAAGATATCAAGAGTAACACTCACAACATATGCGCGCATCTTCCCGTGGAAAAGATGGATAGTCGCCTCGCCCATCTACTAGAGGCTAAGCAGTCACTCCTCAATCAATGGAAGGGCCAAAGGCTAAATCGTAGACTACGCAAAAAGATTGCTGAACTCAACAGAACCATCGAGGAGTACTGTCACACCCTCTCAAAGCAACAATGGGACGAGGTGTGCAACTCGGTTGATGGTCAAATGCGGAACGGTCGAAACTGGAATCTTTTAAAGCATCTTCTGGACGACACCAACACAAGGTCCAATCAGCAGCATGTGATGGCAAAGCTTCTGCATACAGCCACACGAGTCAAGACCACTGAGGAAGTCCTGAACAGCCTGGTGGAGAAGTACCTCCCCGTTGGTCCCCGGCAAGAGACATCGGTCGCCTACGCAGACTACCTTGGGCCACCCAACTCCGACCTGGATGCAGACATCATCAGCACAGAAGAGGTTAGGAGGGCGCTACATGAGCTTAATAGCAAGTCTGCCCCTGGTCCCGACGGCATCACAAACAGGACTCTCCGAAACCTGGACGATCACTCGATAGAATACCTGACAGAAGTGATCAACGAGGCATGGAAGGAAGGCAAGGTTCCGGAAGCATGGAAGCAGGCGCTTACAGTACTCATTCCCAAACCTGGCAAGTCATCAAGCCTGGACAACTTACGACCAATATCGCTCACATCCTGCGTTGGCAAGGTCGCGGAGCATGTCATACTCAACAGGCTCACTTGGTTCATCGAACACCAGGAACTCTACCCCCACACGATGATTGGCTTCAGGGCAGGTCTGTCCACACAGGACGCCATGAAGCTCATCAAGTGTCAGATAATCGACAATGACACGCGGGACACTCGGGCCATCCTTGGATTAGATTTGGAGAAGGCTTTCGATAAGATATCCCATCCATTTATACTGCAATCTATATCCGAACTTGGTCTGGGAGTAAGATTCCATGATTACGTCCGGTCATTTTTGCACCGAAGAAGGGCGACTCTCCGCGCAGGAGACATGATGGCGGAAGAGGTGGAGCTTGGAACAAGGGGCACTCCACAGGGCTCCGTGATCTCGCCGACTTTGTTTAACCTGACCATGATCGGCCTTTCCAGGACACTCTCACGAGTCGAGGGCATCAGGCATACCATTTATGCGGATGACATTACCATTTGGTGTGTTGGAGGAAGTGACGGACAGGTTGAGAGTGCGTTACAGGAGGCCATCGAAATCACGGAGAACTATCTTCGACCCACGGGATTGAACTGTTCCGCTAAGAAGTCGGAGCTTTTACTCTATCGCCCCATAAGAAGAGGTCGCAAGCCCATGGGCTGGATACCACTGTCTGACAGCACCATTTCTCTTCGCACGGGCAAGGGAGACAAGATTCCTAGGGTCGACGCAATAAGAATACTCGGCATGGTAGTGGAATCTACTGGCTCTAACGCGCAAACGATAAGCAAGCTCACGACCAAGACGGAGAACGCAGTACGTCTCATCCGAAGGGTGGCTAACCGCCATCATGGCCTTAAAGAAGACAATCTGTTACGGTTGAAAAAGCCTTTGTGCTTTGCCACTTTGCCTACGTGGCGGCTATGCACCGATGGCAAAGAGCAGAGAGGAACAAACTAAACACGTTGCTCAGGAAGATAACAAAGCGAGCCCTGGGTATACCGATCTTCACCAACACCAATCGTCTCCTCCAGCTAGGCGTCCACAACACTCTAGAGGAGATTGCAGAGGCTCAGGAAAGAGCGCAACTTGCCAGACTCTCCACGACCGCCGCCGGTAGGAGGATATTACAAGAGCTCGGCTACCCACCATCTGCAGAGGCACCAAGAAAATGCCAGTTACCACGGGACATACGAGATTTGATCTCCGTATCGCCGATACCAAGAAATGTACATCCTGACTATAACAAGGATAGAAGGAAAGCAAGAGCTTCCACCATACTCAAACAGATCCAGGCAGAGGGGCGTAGAGCCTGCTTTGTTGACGCGGCTGCATATAGGAAGGGGTGCTCCTTTTCTGCGGTAGCGGTGGATTCCAAACAGCGACTCACGAACTGTGCATCTGTACGAACCGGAGATCCGGCGATAGCCGAGCAGGTGGCCATTGCCTTGGCGATGCTTGATGACAGCAGCGACGTCATCTACAGTGACTCACGGTTGGCCATTAGGGCATTTCAATGTGGAGTGATCTCAGAACAGGCCTTTGGGCTGCTTCGTAAGGCAGGTCCGGATAGAATCAAGCATCACTTGCTTACTTGGTTCCCAGCCCACGTTGGGCACATGGTGGGTGTCCCCACGAACCTCAATGAGACGGCCCACGCTGCCGCGCGCGCACTGACTGACCGCGCTGGCGCTGTAACGGCCGAGGAGAGAGTTACGGATGGTAGGGACGCGCCCGCCACTTATAATGAACTTACTAAACACTTCTATCTTTCGCGGCGACAATACCCTCCTCCTCACCCCAAGCTCACCAGGCCTCAGGCACTGACATTCAGACTTTTGCAGACAGAGACCTATCCCAATCTGTTCACGTTACATGCGATATATCCGGAGATTCACACTGATGATGCGTGCCCTGCTTGCGGGAATAGATCAACACGTTCGCACATGCTCTGGGGATGTATCTTCATAGCAAGCCCTGACCTCAGCTCAGCTAGGTGGGAGGCGGCTCTCCGCAGCCCACTCCTGGCTGAGCAACGTTGGGCTGTCCAGCAGGCCCACGATGCGGCCGGCAGGCTAGGCCTGTCGGTCCCGACGTGGGAGCGGCCCGCGACGTGCTAATACGCGTTCTGCAGGACTGAAACAATAAAAGTTATTCAATCAATCAATCAATCGCTTGCCACGTACACACCAGCCGCTCTCCCCAGAAGAAGCACTACGTTCTTTAGTCCCAAATAACCAGTAGCGAAAAAAGAAACTGAGGAAAAAACAACAAGAGACACACGATGTGTGCTTCCCGTGAAAAAGTAAAATAGGTGGTTTACATGACGATTTGTAGCTAATGTAAGGCTATTTCGCGGCGAAGCATTTTTGTCAGTCCTTAAAATAAGGGTACTACTCGCATAGACTGCGCCGATCAAAACGGCAAAAGCCTATGCGACGCGCACTCGCAAACCATAGGCTACTCAGACAGCATCGGTGCAGTGCGTAGTTCGTGAGCGAGGATCAGAGAATACTTTCTTATTTAAATGAAAAACACGATGCGATAGTCTAAACTTTCTTGACACTTACCTCGCAAATGTAGGAGCTATCCGTTGCCTTCCAGTGATACCGCTTTACTTGGGCTTCCCATCTCTTCCTTCGCTCTGGGTCCCGGGGGAAGCGTAAACAACGAAGCCCTTTACGCGTCGATCCGGTGCACTTGGGAACACAACAGCCCGTCATGTCGACTCGATGCACTTGACAAGCTTGTCATTCATGCGGCTGAACACTGTCCAGCAAGTAGAAGCGTCAGCGAAGCATCCGCGCGCACTGTGTCTCGAACTAAGCACGGCACCAAGCACTCGCAACCGCTCGCTGTGACTCAAGATGGCGTCGCAGCGAGAAAGCGGCGGCGCGGGTGCGGTCAAAGGATGGCACCACCCTGAACGGCGGCGCTGGCATCGAGGCACCCTAGTCTTGCCGCCGGCGGCGCGCCGCGCGCGTTTTGCCTAGAGTCACTGGAAAAATTTTCGAGTATCGCATTTGTTTTCCGCGCGCCGCCGCCTGCCGCGGCCACCGGTGATTGGGGCGCTCGTGTCACGTGACCTTTTGCCGCCATATCCCTTCCAAGCCCTTTCAGTTGGCACGTCGAACCCGTAGCGTACGCACCGCACACGGAGAGCACTTGGCCGTTCCGTTCAACGCTTGCGAACACAGGCGTCAGAAATAACCCATCATCATGCCTGGTTGCTGCGCCTTCGGGTCCGAACGGAGTCCGGGAGGGCATTTTTCTGTATTCCGTGCGGGAAGGACGACGGTGAACAGCGTTCTGCGTGGCTCCACACAATTGGCCGCGCCCTCGAAGGACACCCGCTTGTGCGAGGTAAGTTTCTTGAATAATGCTGGACAGTTATTGCTTTCAAGCGACCGTACTTGCGTGTGACCGCTAAACTTTACCTGTCCGGTTCACGCTCATCGTTCTGCGTGCGGCTATTGAACACTATGTAGCTAGCACATGTGGTTTTGAGTGAGCTGTTCTGTTCTCGTGGCTCGCTTTGTTTCACGCTATTGAACATCGCCCAGTACCTATCTTTCAAGTAAGCTCCTCTACTTAGTGCTGTTGAAAACATCGTAGTACCAACTTTCTAGCGAGCTCTCCACTGTTTCATTCGGTTTGCGCGCCGCGTTTGAAGAAAACGTAGTACATATACATGTCAAGTAAGCTGCAGTGCTTGATTCGCGCGGCTCGTTGGAGAGAACAAACATACATTTCAAGTGAGCGTGTTGTGCTCAGAGGGGGAGCGAAGTTGTTAAAGCATTTAGCGGATTACTGAGTGTTTATCCAATAGATAACTTAAAGGCAGGTACGACAAGATCTGCCAAATATTCGTAACTGAAATGCGGTTTAGATTGAACATAAAATACTGATTTGCTTTTTACGCGACGTTAGCGTGTGTACGTTGTCTAAAAAATACCGCTGCGTTGTAGTGCGCTGAGCGATAGCCTTTCCACAGTAATAGCTGGTGAGAAACGGTCACCGTAAAGCGATAAACAATGCTCGTGTCAGTACAGTCGTCTGAGCTATTGGGCGATTGGCATAGCTGCATACTTCGGATGAAATCAAGGTGCGAACGAAAAGCGCTGGTGTTTTTATTTTATCCACATCTTGGAGCCCTCTTACTCAAACTCATCAAATAGCTACAGAGTAAAAGGAGACGATTGCCATGAATAACGTGTTTTAAACAAGCACCAGGTCTATTCAGAAAATGTTGCTTCAAAATGTCTTCTATAGATTTCCTGACTGTTCTTTGCGACTACTTACACTTTAGATATTTTAAGCACTGTCACAGGGTAGGTTTATTAACATTCCCATTTTTCATTGTTTTCTTCATGGAAAAACTATAGGACCATTTTATCCCTGATAATTTTGAGAAATCAAGAGTCGAAGGTAAAAAGAAGTTGAAGTGGAAGGCAATACCAAGCATTTTTGCGCATCGGCCGCAGAAAAATCCCAAAAAGCCGTCGTTTCCTAGACTCCAGTACTCGCTGCAAGCAAGCACTGTCTCGCAACTAGACTGCCGCCAGCTGACAACTGATATCCTGGGAGATTCAGCTGAGGCACCACAACCAACAGGGAGCCAAGGGGAACCTGAGGTCCCAGAAGACGCTCCAGGTACCTAGGGAGCATCTGACATCCTAGGAGGGACTGACAGCTCTGCTGTGATTGGAAATCCAGCAATCGAATGCACAACAGCAGGTAATGTGTGTATTATGCAGTTAAGCAAATTCACAGTATATTTGAAAACATAATTTCTAGTCTGAAATCCTCTGAATTGCATTTATTGAATTATGATAACCATTGCCTGAATGTAAAATGCGATCAAAGGGAACACTCTTGTATGTGGCCTTCACTTTGCTGACACTCTTGGTGGTGAATAAAACCATCGCTTGTTTACCTACAGCATGATCAAAACAGACAGGACAGTAAGTAAAGGATTAGACGAGCACTGCGGCAAATTGTTACAGCATTGTGGCTGTCTTTTTCATGCCTGAGAAAATCGTCCAGTCTTTGCCAGGCTGTGCAATCACGCGCAGAGGCCTCAAGTTCAGTATTGCACAGTGCTTGCAAGAACAGACATAGGTAAAGGTTTGTGCCATGTGGTGACCATGTTTGCAAAATTTCGCTGTCATGTGAATCATGTTACATTGACTAGATGGGTCGATGTATCAGTAAGAGATAGCAGGAACGGTTTTCTAGATTGAAGAATGCAGTTCAAGCATTTGGCTTTGTATTGATGCCTGGCCTCGCCCAGAAAGCCACTCCAGCTCTTTTACATTATCTGAAGGTGACAGACTTGACTGCCGAACTTTAGATACATTGCAACTGGCTTAGTGCATGTTAAAGTGCCATCAAGATTCATGTTTCTTTCACTTCCCTATTCCCTTCCCCACATCTAGGGTAGCAAACTGGACAAAGTCTCGTTAACCTCCCTGCTTTTCATTCTGTCTCTCTCTCTTTGTATCGGCCATGTATGCTTATTTTTTATTCTGTGTGCATTCTTTGGAGGAACAAAGACGAGAAATTTGCCTCTGCTTCACAGTGGAGGCATATTAGATTTGAAAAAGCAGTGACAAATCTACAACCGAGGCATCAGTAGCGCTACACAGAAAAGAAATACACTAGCAATAAACGTGCAGCGTGAGTAAAAATGCATTGTGTGTAAACATTGACTAATGGCAAGCAAACGTCTATCAAGCAGGTTGCCACCAGCCGACAGGTGATAACCTGGTATATTCAGGTGACACACTAAAAGGAACAGGGAGCCAAGTAGCACCTGAGGGCCCAGAGGAAACTCAAGGTATCCAGGGAGCATCCGAGAGCCTAGGAGGGACTGACAGCTCTTCTGCAACTGGAAACTCGCCAATGGAATGCTCTACAGCAGATACAGGTACCGTGCAGTTAAGCGCTAATTCGCAGCATATTTGCAAACATCAATTGTAGACTGAAATCCTCTGAACTGTATTCTATTGAACCGTGACCAAGCAAAGTGATAATGAGTATTGCCTGATATAAAGTGCAGTACACTGTTAAAGTGAACACTCGTATGTGCTGTCTTCACTTTACGGGGATTTTAGCTACAGGCAGCAATAAAATCTGTCACATGTTTACCAAAGTTCAGTAGTGCTCAGTGCTTGCAAGAACAGACACAGGTAGAGATTAGTGCCGTGCGGTGACCATGTTTGCGAAATTTCGCTGTCATGCGAATTGTTCACTTCGGCTAGACTGGTTGATGTATCAACAAGAAATTGCGGGAACGTTTTTTTCTGGGTTGAAGAACCAATGTGGTTTTACATTGCTCGTGTACACCTGTTTTTTGTTACATCTGCTTTGGAGGAACAAAAACGAAAAAGCCCACATCATAGAGGAGGCATACCAGATTGAAAAACGTTCTTGTTTATAGTGTTATTCTATCGTGTCTAGCGGTTTTTTTTTGGGTGGCATTTTCAATGTTATTGGTTTGTGCATATCTGAGTGTTTTCTATTTATATGTGATTTACTCGCAATAAATATTCTGCGTGAGTAAAACACATAGGTAAATGTAGTTGCATAGACTCACCCAACGAGCAGCAGCAAACTGCACATTTATGTAGAAAGGCGCCACTTCCATCAGCCACAAATCATCTACTGCAAAGCCAATTTTAGGCTTTCCAGATGAAAAAATTCACACGTGCTTTACATTCACGTGTTAACTTATGTCTTCTAGCGGGTGTGTCATGTTTTTTATCTGGATCACTGCGTACAGCAGAGTTCTTAATTATGCCGTTAATTTACCCACTTCACCGTCAACTTCAAGATTTTGCACAATATATTGTAACCTGTCTTTACACAATCTTTGCTTCTTGTGCCAATCCATCCTGACATCGTCCCATTTGCAGTGTTTCTGTCACGTTCCAGAACCATACCAACAAGCCCAACTCAATATGTTTCTTGATGCTCTTTTTCCTTCAGTGTTATAGAGCCAAATTGCGTATTTTAAGCATTGACCAAATCGCCTATAGCTTCAACCTTATCTTAAATGCTACTTCGAACACCACCTATTATCATAGTTCCACACATTCATTTTAAATCCTTATTTCAGATTCTCGGAAGATTTTATTGTTGGAATTATTTGCTAAATAACACATTAAATTATTTTGCAGCAGAAGATGACTCAACGGATGAGGTTCTAGTGTTAAAACGGCAACTCGACTTGGAACAGAAAAAACGAGCCAAGACTGAAAAGAATGCAGAAATCTGCAACAGTCCTCAACAAGATTTTTGCAGAAGATCAACTGCGTTATCTGCAAAAAGGGACCATGAGGGGATCTGCGTGGACTGACAAAACAATACAGGAGTCATTAAAAATGCGACTCGCCAGCGGATAAAGAGGTTACAAGTACCTCCGCGACAATGGATGGCCACTGCCTGCAGAGAGAACTCTCCAAAAGAACATCGCTTGAACAGATTACTTTATTAGTAAAAGTTCAGTTAGTGTTTCTCTTTAGTGTCTCTGTAGGTCTTCCTGCTATTGCAAAAAGTTTATTTTTAGAGGGTTTATTTAATTGTTTGCTCTTGAGAACCTCTGGTCATAACGAATACTGTGGTATCAGTGTAGTTTATCAGCTGGAGCTTACTGTGTGAAACACATGTGAATGTAGCTTAAGTTTTCAGAAGCGAAGTGCAAACTCGGTAGTGGACGTTCATTTCGACAGTAGAATGTGACAAAATTTTAAAGTGAATATAGTTTTATGTATTAACTATGATGCTGCTGACCCAGAGCAATGGACATCTCATTCCTAGCAAGTGAAAAAGGCAGTATCACCATATTTTGCTGATTTATTGAGTTTTTATTACTATTTTAATGTTGTTTATTGCTGCCTATTTAATTTCTGTGTCAGTCGTGAAACGGTAAACAGGACTCTTGTTTACAGATTACAGTTGTGTGCAATTGAATATCTCTTACTCTGTGATATCTTAAATTTCTATTGATAGATGAGTATGTCTATTTGTACTAGTCATAGCAGCTTTCCTGGCGATTTTATTTGTGTACTGTAGAAATAGATATAACCTGGAGGGTGCACTAACTCTTTGGTCCCTGCTCGTGACATGGCAGAGATTAAAATGTATAAATTCATTTTCATAACACATTTGCAGTTATTGTGCAAGTCCATAATCAATACATCTCACTCTGTCATATTTTTAAATCCCATTTATAGACTAAGTTACATGTATTTGTCCTAGTCACAGTCGCTTTCCTGGCAAGTTCATTGTTGTATTGCACAAGTAATAACCTGGAGGGTGTACCTCCCAGTTATTAAGTGCCTGCTTGTGACGTGGCAGAGTGCAAAATATATAAGGTTTTTAACATGTCAAATGTTTGTTAATGTGCGTGTCCATGATCACTATATCTTGCTCTTTGTGATATTTTAAAATCTCATTTTCAAACATGTGTATTTGACCTAGTTACAGTAGCTTTCCTAGCAATTTTATTTCAGTACTGTAAAATAAGTAATAACCTGGAGGGTGTACCTCCAGGTTATTTAGTACTTACTTTTTTTTCACATGTCCATTGTTAGTGTGCATGATCACTGAAACATGGGTGATATTCATGGTACAAAATCTTATTAGCGTGTTCGTTAATTAGTGTATAGGTGTGTCAATAGAGCTTCTAGACTCCCATTGTGCCAGTGTTTCTCAAAAGCATAATTCTGCAGTTCAGGCAAGATGAAAAGGGTAACAAAAGATGGAGACTTGCATAAAAATGGATGAATAATGGAAGCATCAACGCAGAGCAAACATTTCGACAAGAGCATGTGTTTTTGTCGGGACCCTGACGAAGGCCAAGTCCCCTTGTAGAAACATTGACTCTAGGATGAGGCTTCCTTTGTTTGTCCACAATTAACTCTGCAGTTGTAATGTTAAACACAGCCGTCGGGCTACATGTTTGACTGTCGAATGCCGGCTATTGTGTAAAAACTTTGTGCTGCAATAAAGACTGTTTCTTCAGTGGCGTATATTACTGTTGTGAAATAAATATGTTGCTTGCCTCCACATCTTACTTTGTGACTGCATGCTGTTCTGAAAATGCAGATTTTGCTGACAGCAAGAAGCAAGTCAGGGACAAATGGTATGGTGTCCTTTATACAGGGAGGCTGTAAAATAGTAATTTATTGCAAACCTGCTACAGCATGATTATGAATGCTTGTCAAGAGGTGCAGCACGTCTATAAACAGCCTCATATATCTTTTTATGCCGTGAGTGCAGTGATAAGAGCATCATTAAAGAAATAGAAGTGCTCAATGTTACAATTCCGTTTCAGAAACCTAGTTTTTACCGTGTCTTCGCAACTTTTCCTCAGAAAATATCTTTGTGTTAATGATCCGATTCACATAAAGGGTATACAATAAAAGGAGCACGATCGAAAATAAATACAGGAAAACCGCACCACTCTTTAGTACTGGCAATGTCAACACGATACTCCAGAACACAGTAACAGATTGGAAATAGGTGCACTAAAAGGTTCACATTATCAAAGGTACAAAAAGACATTCGTACACATTCTTTGTAGCCGTATGCGGATACCTGCTTGAGTTTTGTGTGAATTAAAAGCTGTTAACCAGTCGTTTACAACGTTACCTTCACAGAGCTTATTTGACAAATCGATGAGAACATTACAAGCACGCATTCGCAAACACGCCAGTAGCCGCAGGACGCGAAGTTTGCTTGCAGCGGCTACTGGCGCTTTATCACAGGTACGTGACAGGCAACTTTATAAATCTACATAAAAATTACTGCTCACACTTCGCTCCGATTATACACCAGCGCAGCAGTAAGCTGTTTACATTTGCTTGATTTTGTACTTGGAAAGGACGCGAACGAGCACTATGAAGGCAACCTGAACACCCGCTGCACATTCCATCGGCTGTCAAGCTGCGTTTTTAGCGCAAACACAACCTCAAGGCCCTGTTTTCACGTAAAAGGCGTTTCAAGCGAATTCACCGGGCGCGTACAAGTATGTTTGCAGCAGCTCTGCACTTGACGCAAGACGAAGTCCCTAAAGCGACACGAGAGCATCGGAACCATCGCCGCACATTTTATACGTTCCGTCGCCTACCGCGCAGTACATTCATTACCGTCGATATCTCGGTGTCACTTGTGACATCCTCTTGAAGAAGAACACAAAAATAATCCACTTTCGCGAAACGGAACGCGATATCTAGGGGGGAAATCCGTCAGTAAACTCAACGCTACTCAATGCACGCTAGCACCGCTACAGCGCGTCGGCGGTCTGGAAGGAATATGGCCGCCACCACCCAATGTTGCCGGCATGCCGCGTACCTTTGCGGTACTCTGAAAATTTTCCAGTGACTCTAGTTTTGCCGCTAGTGTGTACGTGCCATTAGGGTACGGCCACGCTAGCGGCAAAAACACGCGGCCAAAACGCGCGTCAAAAACGCGCGGCAACGAGCCATGCCGCGTGCGGCAAAAGCGGCCGGAATCTGGGGCTTTGCGGCGTGCCGCGCGAAATGGGTTCGAGACCACTTTCTGCGGCAAATGCCGTGTGCCGCGAGATGAAGAACCAATCAAGAGCGACGAGCGTGACGTCACGGAGCCATCACAACCGGACCGCCGCCGGTCCGCGCCGGGTTTTCAATCGACGATCGTCGTCTCTCGCATGAAGCAAGCAAATAGCCAAAGGGGTCACCGACCTGCGGAATGTTCAATCAATCAATCAATCTTTATTTCGCATTCATTCATTTACAAAAAAAAATGAACGCTGGGACAAGAACTAAAAGCTGCTCGTTTGCAGCTTGACAAGGTTCTTGCCCATATTCATGACAACGGGGGCATAATAAAATAAAGTTTGTACACTTTAGTGTGCGCAATGTACAATCAATGACAGAATGTAAGTGAAAATGTGTAAGGTGAAATGTACAATCAGCGTTACAAAGCAGTGTGTTTAGTCAGTACAAATTACATATATGAATATACAGTATATATCAGATATACATAATTATTTTTGATTGCTGAAGGGTTAAAATTTATCATATTACATTCTACTAACATACGAAAACACAGACAGCAAATAAAGGTGTGTATAATTGTCTTGCAGGTTACATCCTATATGCGAAAATGTTACACATGGTGAAAAAGAAAACAAAAAAGTTCTTGTAATTCTGGTTGAGGTACAGATGTACATGTCAGTGGGCATGGCAGCAGCCTCAGCGGCAACATGCTAAGGAATCCCTTCTGTTTCGTACTGCAGGTTGTGGCAGTTCTGCTGCGAACCGCGCCTTCATCTGGCGTTTGGCTCCCCGCTGCAACACGCAACAATGAAATCCTGGGGGTGTATCTGATGTCATCGACACGTGCCGGTGACATCTGCCTTGTGGAAGATTCGTCGCCGCCAGCTGTCATCACCGCGTCTATGCGAACTGCGTTTACGTCGGACCACATGACCCGCTTCCCCGCTATAAAAGGCCAGACCACACCGAGCATCACCAGTGGGCATGGCAGCAGCCTCAGCGGCAACATGCTAAGGAATCCCTTCTGTTTCGTACTGCAGGTTAGTCAGTACTTACCTACTAAATGCTATCGAAGCGATAATCGCTTCTTAGTGCTGCTGCCCTGCCCACTAGCGTTTTTAAATGTTTTCAGTTATGTCATTTCTATGCCAAGTGACTTGCTGGTGTGTGGCGATATAGAGGCAAATCCGGGTCCTACCGAAAAAGAAATGCTTTCCGAATTACTTATTGGCCAGGGAAAGTTGACCACAATTGTGGAAGCCTTGCAGAGTTCTCAAAACGATATTGAGAAGAAGATTTCAGCACTGACCAAACGCATAGAAGGCTTTGAAAAACAGCTGGCTGGTTTGAACGCTTTGAACAACCGCATGAAAACAATGGAGGACACTGTTGCGAAGGTTGATAAACAGTTATCTGCACTCATTTCTAAAGTCGATGACTTAGAAAATAGGAGTCGCAGAAACAATTTAGTTATATACGGGCTAACTGATGATGACCAAGAGACAGCAGCTGAACTTGAACGTAAGGTAGTGACTGAGGTCTTTCAGGCCAAATTAGGAATAACTGTCTCTGGCGTTGAGAGGTGTCATAGAATTGGTCGCAAATTTAAAGACAGGAAACGCCCTGTGATACTGAAATTTTTAGACTACCGAGAAAAGTCGTCAGCACTGAAATCCGCGCACAAGCTAAAGGGTTCCGAAATATCAATCTCTGAAGACTTTTCCACCAGAACGCGAGAAATACGAAAGCATCTGTGGAAGAGTGCCGAGCAAGAAAAGGCTAATGGAGCCAAGGTGAAACTAGTGCACAATAAATTGTCCGTTGACAATGTAATGTACGGCTGGGATGAAGTCAAAGGTGCCCGTTACAAGCTGAGCAATAAAAATAAGTGACAGCACAAGCCCATTCCTAAATCACTAAAAATACTAAATGAAGCATAATAAACAAAATTAGTGAGTTGGAAGGAATTTTACTTTGCGAAGATCCTGACATCGCGGTTTTAACGGAGACGTGGTTAAATGATACCATTTACGATAGTGAAATTGTGCCGGCTTCCTACACTGTACTTCGGAAAGACCGTGGTGGTAAAGGTGGAGGAGTTGCCATACTCTTTAAAAAATATTTAAATATATTGAGCATGCCTGACGTACCTAATATTGAATGCATTTTTTGTAAGGCATACCATAACAATGTCCGGTATATTGTGGGAGCACTGTATAGGCCGCCTGGATCGCCTGTCACAGTCTTGGATAACCTTAAAGATTATATGACAACCTTTATTAAGCTAAATGATCGCATTATTTTAACAGGCGACTTCAATTTGCCGGACATTGACTGGTCAACGTTTGCACTAAAAACGCATAGTGATGAATCAGGTGAGGCAATGCTTGATATAGCTTTCTCATTTGACTTGACGCAAGCTATAGAGCACCCAACCCGGATACAAGGGAATTCAAAATCTATTTTAGACCTCTTCTTTGTTTCTGGAACAATTTTCGATGCAACTAAGTGCGTAGTGATACCTGGTATCTCCGATCACCAGGCCGTTCTCCTGACTCTTTACGGCCTGACTGTTGATAAAAATTGCCCTCAAATGCATTTTAGAAACTTCTCCCGTGCTGACGATGTTTCCATTATTGATGTTCTTTCCTTTAATTTTTATACATTTTGTAATAACACTGCAAGTGTTCAAGAACTTTGGGACCAGTTTAAAACCATGGTACATGAATGTATTGAATGTCACTTGCCGGTTATTGTTAAAAAGAAAACAAAAAACCCATGGATTTCTCGGGCGACACTGCAGCTAAAAAGAAAACTGAAGCGCATGAAACAGAAAAGAAAAGCAAACATTATTTCTCCGGAATTGGAACAAAATATAACTTGTCTTAGCTCTCAGCTGAAAAAGCAAACGGTAATTGACAAACAGCGTTATTTTGAAAAATCTTTGCCCAACTTTATATCAGAGTCTCCTGAGAAATTCTGGCGTTTGGTTTCCCCAACCTCAAAGACCCATGATCAGTTTGAAATCAAAGGTGTTCTGGTCAGTGATGCACAAGAAATATCTAATGTCTTCAATGAACATTTTAAGTCCGTATTTACTGATGACAATAACATATTTCCAAAATTCGAAGCCTCACTCCCGCCTTTGGAGGATCTTGTCATTAGTGAGCATGGTATCTTAAATATGTTGCTTAACCTCGAGGTTAAGAAATCACCTGGACCGGACAACATACCTAACGCCTTCTTGAAAAGATATGCACAATAGACATCTAAATATTTGTTTGTTTTATTTACAAGGTCCTTGTGTGAAAGTCAAATTCCGAGAGACTGGGGGACTGCCAGAGTGAAACCACTTCACAAAAGTGGAGACAAGCGATTGATCAAGAACTACCGCCCAATTTCGCTAACATCGACTGCTTGTAAACTACTTGAGCACATAATTCACAATCACATATCAAACTTCCTTGAAGCTAACAACTTTTTCACTAAATATCAGCATGGATTCAGGAGGGGCTACTCAACTTGTACACAGCTAGTAGAAACTATACATGATTTTTCCTCTTCTATTAACAATGGAACACAGATTGACGCCGTATTTATGGATTTCTCGAAAGCTTTTGACAGGGTCACTCACGAAAAGTTAATTTATAAGTTAGACACTATACTTCATAACAAACAATTAGTAAAGTGGATTTCAGCGTACCTTTTAAACAGAGAACAATTCGTTGTTTTTAACAATCATTGTTCTGACAAGCTTAAAGTTCGCTCTGGTGTCCCTCAGGGCTCTGTTCTTGGGCCTCTATTGTTCTTAATATATATTAATGATATTGTGTCTAACATTCCTGTAAAAATTAGGCTTTACGCCGATGATTGTGTCATTTATACAGAAGTGAGAAGTGTCTCAGATCAAGCACTACTGAATAGCGCATTGCAAAAAGTTTCTGCATGGTGTGAATCATGGCAAATGTCCATTAATTTTTAAAAAACTGTATTGATGAGGATTACTCACAAAAAGAATGCCTTACCGTTTGATTACAGAATTAATAATGTGACACTCGCAGAAGTAACAGAATATAAATATCTAGGGCTCTGGGTCACTAACAATCTCAGCTGGAACAAACACATTGATTTTATTACGTGTAACGCTTTCCGTAAATTGTTTTTCTTAAGACGGGCGTTGCGGTTATCTACTCCATCTGTCCGCCTCCTTGCTTATAAATGTATTGTTTTGCCTACCTTAGATTATGCTGCTGTCATTTGGGACCCATTCACTAATACTAACATAAACAAAGTAGAGAAGGTTCAAAAGAGGGCTGCTCGATACATATATAATAATTACCGACGTACATCGGTAACACATCTCTTAATCAAAGCTGGTCTGCCGACAATAAATGAGCGAAATCGTTCTGCAAGACTTAAATTTATGTACCAAATAATTAAAGGACATTACAGAACTGAACTCACCCATTTAATTCATTACTCGTCTGGGTATGCGACCCGACAACGACATCAGCTATCTTTAACTCCTTTTCGCACCCGTAATAACTGTTTTAAATACTCATTTCTTCCACGAACGATTACCGATTGGAATAACCTCACTAACAATGAAGTGTTGCAACCTTCACTGACGTTATTCGCAGAACATATTACTTAGTGTGTGTTACTGCATTTCATCACTTTACTGCGCTATTGTGTATTTTATTTTTACTGTTTGATATCTTGTTCAAATGTTGTATTCCTGATGCTGGCTGCAGAGCTTCAACCTGCTCCCTTGTTACTTTTGTTTGCATTTTGGCAGTTTTTGTGAAACTGCTTAATTCTTCTTTCCCACCCTGCTATAATCCCGATACCGGGATTGCAGTATCAATAAATAAATAAATAAATAAATAACTGCATAGAAACACTAGTATTCTTGCATGTTACTAAAACGTAAAACCACCTAATTAAAAGAGGTAAGTAGTGACTTCTCATAGCCAAAGGAACGCTATGAAAATAATTACTCAATTTGAATTAGGAAGTGTCGTATTGTTTTCCTAGTAATTTCAGATATATCGACATCCTTTTCATGTAGTTTATTTTATAAGGATGGAACGCGATGGGCTAAACGATTTGATCCATAATTCGTACGGGAGAGTGGTAGCAGCCATCTCTTTCTTTCCCTAATGTTGTAGGATATATCTGTTGGTTCTGTTAGGTTGCACAAACCCAAGAACGCTTCATTGTTATATTTAAAATACCTCTGGTATTTAAGGGCAAGGTTAACTTCATATAAACTTGGTAGACAAATGATATTAAACTTCGAAAATAGTTCAGATGTATGTGCGTCGAATGGCGCGTTTGCGATATGACGAACAGCCTTTTTTTGTAGCAGTAATAATTTAGTGATATTTTGCTTTGACGTGGTACCCCACACAAGGTTGCAATACATTAAATGAGATGAGAATAGGGCATTATAAAGGATCAGCTTAACTTTAGATGGTATCGTCTCACGGAGTCTACAAAGCACGCCGCAAGCTTTGGCTAAACGGGATGCAAGAAGTTCCACATGTTCATTCCACATTAATTTTTGATTAAATATAACACCCGAGGTTTTGACGTTAGGAACAAGTTCAATTACTTCAGAGCCAACCTGCAACAGTATGTCTTCACTCAGATGCTTTTGTGGAGGTGCAAAAATAACAGCTTTTCTTTTTGTTGTATTTAATTTGAGAGCGTTGACCTTGCTCCATTCGGCCAATTCTTTCAGTGTGACATTTGCCAACAATGAGAGATTGCCGATATTACGAGACTGAAAAAAGAGGCTGGTGTCGTCCGCATAAATTATAAAGTTCGCGTCATTAGATATGTTGACAATGTCGTTAACATATATATTAAATAATACTGGCCCTAGTATACTTTCCTGGGGAACGCCCTGTGTAATTTCCCGGAGACGTGAGTCTTCTGATGAAATTGAAACGAGTTGTTTTCTGTAGTTAAGATAAGATTGTAAGAGCTTCAAAGAAATGCCCTGAAACCCATAATGCTCTAGTTTAGTAAGCAAAGTCTGATGATTTAGCCTATCAAATGCTTTAGAGTAGTCCATGAAAATTCCTAGCGTTAGTTCCTTATTTTCAAAACTATTTAAAATGAATACTTTTTGGGTTAGCAGAGCCAATTCAGTTGACATTCCCGCACGGAACCCAAATTGTTTATTTGATATGATGGAATGTTTATCACAAAATGACTTTATTCTTTTACAGATAACTTTTTCTAGTCCCTTGGACAGGACAGGCAGTACTGAGACTGGCCTGTAATTCGACAGCATATTTTTGTCACCGGACTTGAATAAGACTGGAACTTTCGCGTGTTGCATTTTTTCAGGAAAAATTCCAGTTGACAGTGATAGGTTAAAGATATGAGTAAGTACTGGTAGCAAGAGATCAAGCACGAACTTAACAGGTCTTATTTGAAGCCCGTTCACATCACGGGATTTACTATTTACTATTTAGGTATATATGTATTTACTATTTACATATATACTATACTATTATAGTATATATGTAAATATATACTATTAATATTATATATTTACTATTTACATGTTTCAAAGGAAGTGCAAATCGCGGTGTGCACGGTGCCAGAGGTTGAAAGGCAGGGCTATGAAATTGAAAGGGCAATTCTTGCAATAAACAGGGAAATTTGGACTCTAGCTAAAGTAATGAATTTTACGGTCATTGACATCAACCGAGAAGTGCACCGAGCAGGCCGCGAAGGCGCTTTTGTGCATGACGGGACACATTTTATCGAAAGGGTAGCAACACCGGTCGGACGTCGATTCGCACTGTAGCTTTTTTAGGCTGGCCGCAGGCAATCAGGAAGCAGGATTAAGTATTGAACGTAGCGAAACAACAGTAAAGGGCAGAATTAGACGACCAGGAGTCAGGAAAAGACGCAGAAAGGATAAAAATAGAGAAGGTAAAATTTGCTACATTAACATGCAGGGTGGTCGCAAGCAGGAAAAATGGCTGGAAATTCAAACGCAGCTGAATGATGAAGCGATTAGCGTGTACGCCTTGACCGAAACGCATCTAAGAGATTTGGAGCAGCCGCCCGTTATTGACAATTTTGTACGGGAAGGGTGCAACAGAATGACCGGGTCAAGGAAAGGCGGAGGCGTAGGCGTACTAATTAGGCGAGGTCTGAAGTGGCGAAGGGTAAACGAGACATGTAAAGAGCATTTATGGATTAGCGGCACATGGCAAGGTAAAAAGACGTGGCTGGGAGTAGCTTACCTATGGACAGGTAGTGATGGCAGAGAAAAAAATAAGGAATTGGTTGATTGCATTAGAAGCGATATTAATGACTTCAGTAAATCGGGCCAGGTGATATTAGTGGGAGATATGAACGCACACATGGACGATTTAGAGGGATATACTGATTACAACGGCTCTATAGTGCTGGATCTGTGTGACGAACAGAACCTTATAGTAGTTAACAGGGAGAATAAGTGCCATGGACAGGTAACGTGGCAATGCGGAAACAGGCAGTAATGTATCGACTACGCATTAGTCTCGGAAATGGTCTACGAACAACTAGCCCAAATGATAATAGAGGAAAATAGAAAAAAATTGTCTGGGAAGCGATCATAGACGTTTAGCATTAAAGTTTGGGCAAGATACTAGCGCAGAATATGAACCAATAGCCTCAGAGTTTTTAAAAATGAATGACGAGCAAATAACAGAGATCGCAAACAACATAGAGAAGAAAATTGAGGATTTTCCTACAGCAGTCTGGGAATATCAGGAACTAGTGGACGTTATGCGGCATGAAATAAGGCGGACACGGCAAAACAATTGTTGGATTGGCAAGAGGAAACCACGTAAGTGGTGGAACAAGGAAATAAAACAAGCTATAGAAGAGCGTAAAGAGGCATCTAGGGCTCATCGAGAAGCCAAAAAGTTGGGATTACAAGAAGAAGAGGTGATCCTTAGATGGAATACATACCGAGAAAAGAAAAGGGTTGCGAGTGAGCTTGTGCAAGAGTAAATTAAATGCGCAAGTGAACGTTGGGTGGATAACATTCACAAAGGAGACAAAGGCGCTCCAAAAAGGTGCTCCAAAAAGATTCTGGAACCATATAAAAGCACTCGGAGCTCCAACTAAATACTCACAAACGGCTATAAGGGATGAAGACGGTAACATCTACGAAGGAGATGATGCGATGCGGTACATCACAGACGTTATTAGGGATAACTTCGGCACGATAAAAAGCGTAGTTCAGACAACAGATCCAGCAACAACAGAGAGGCCTGAGAGATCAAAATTCAGCATAGAAAGCTTTTATTGGAAAAAGGCAGCAGAAAATGTCCCTAACAACACGGCAGCAGGACCCGATGAAATCCCAATACAGCTAATCAAAAACCTCGGTCCAAAAAGCAAGGCACTGCTGACTAATGCCATAGAGCAAGTGATTAGAACAAAGAAAATTCCCGTTGGATGGCGTGAAAGCAAAATGAATCTCATCTGCAAAGGCAAAGGAGATAAGGATAAGACGAGCTCGTACAGGCCAGTTACAGTAACGTCGGTGATATATAGAATGGCAATGCAAGCCATAAAATTAGAACTGTCGAAGTGGGGGGAGAAAAACGATGTATTGGGGGAACTACAGAATGGGTTCAGGCCAGGCAGACGCTTAGAAGACAATATATTTGTACTAACTCAGTGCATAGAGATTTCAGTAGCTCAGAAAAGACCTTTATGGATAGCATTTCTAGATATTAAAGGAGCTTATGACAACGTAGACAGGGAATTGTTGTGGGATATTCTTAAATACGAAGGCATAGATGACGATTTCGTGGAGCTGCTGAGGGAGATATATAAAGACAACCAAGTACAAGTGGTATGGGAAGGTAGAAAAGGAAATGAAATGGTGGGAATTCACCAAGGATTGAAGCAAGGATGCCCTCTGTCACCATTGTTGTTCACGCTTTACGTCAAGGGTATAGAAAGACGACTGGAAAACAGCGAATTAGGTTTTGATTTATCCTACATGCGTAATTGACAAATGGTGCAACAGAAGGTCCCTGGCCTGATGTACGCAGACGACATTGTGCTACTAGCGGACAATAAAAAAGATTTACAGATACTTGCGAATATCTGTGGGAATGCAGCGACAAATCTAGGTCTTAAGTTTAGCACAGAGAAATGAGGAATTATGATCTTTAATGAACACACGAGTAACTTCGCGGTGTTAATTCAACAGCAAGTAATACCCATAGTGAAGCAATATAAGTACCTCGGCGTACACATAAACGAAGGAAAAAATTACTCAAGCAACCACCAAGATAATCTGAAAATAAAGGGAAAGCAGTAATGAAACACAGAGCACTGTGGGGCCACAATAAGTATGAGGTGGTGCGTGGAGTCTGGAAAAGAGTAATGGTGCCAGCGCTAACGTTCGCAAATGCCATTATATGCTTAAAATCGGATATATTGGCGGGTTTGGAAGTTAACCAAAGATCAGTAGGCCGGTTGGCTTTGAGAGCCCACGGTAATAACACAAATGAGGCAGTGCAGGGTGACATGGGTTGGGCCTCTTTAGAAGTCAGAGAAGCACAGAGCAAAATTAGTTTTGAAGAAAGGCTCAGGAACATGGACGAAAATAAATGGGCGGCTAAAGTGCACAAGTATCTCTACATGAAAAGCGTGGACACAGAACGGAGGAAGAGGTCAAGGAAGTTGACAACCAAGTACAGGATAATCGAAACTGTAAATAGACAACGAGGAGTCATCAGAAAGAAAGTGAGAGAAATAGAGACCGTGAATTGGATGAAAAGAATGGAAACAAAAATCACAATGGAGATTTACAAGAATGAGAAGAAAGAAATTAGAAGGGAAAATCTGTACGATAACACAAAGGGCAGCGCCTTGCAATAGTATTTGAGGCTCGAGCTGGTTGCCTAAGGACGAAAACATATCGGAACAAATATTCGGAACTAGATGAGACATGTGTATGCTGCACTAAAGATGCAGAAACCACTCAGCACATCCTGATGGAATGCGACAGGATCCACCCAACGAGAACCGTAGGTAAGGTGCCACTCCCAGAAGCGCTTGGGTTTAAAGTGGAAGGAAACATAAACAGATCAGCCTTAGAGATCAGCAATAGACGATTAGAGTACTGGTGGAAAAAAAGCAGGGAAAAGATGGATACGACCTGATCTCTTAAACTCATAGGCAGCGGTACAAGGTAAATTTTCGAAAAAGAAAAATAATAAAGAGAGGCATACAAAAATGCTAGATAAAGAACACGTATAGTATACCTGATTAAATCAAGCAGGCTAGGTGACTATTTGTCGCCGCCCCGTTTCAAAGGGGATGCCAATAGATCATCATCATCATCATTGGGAAGGCACGCAGCCGAAATGAGCGCATCGCCAGCCCAAGGCGGCGTTGGCCAGCCTCGCGTCGGCTGCATCTGTTCCACCGAAGTGAAAGTGAGCCCGTTTCGGATATCGCGCGCTTTCTGCGAGCGGCAAAGAATAAATCTTTATCAGGAAAACAATGTTAGGTCAGCCCACATGCTTACTCCTGTGAAATTTTACGGGCCCAGTTCGCATCGTATCGAGATTCAAACGGGTTTTGTCTGTGCACATTTCGTGAAGCGGCTCGGGGTGTTAGGGGCTAGTGGCCAATTTTGATCACTTCCGGTTCTTTAACGCGTACTGACATCACAGGGCACACGGACGCCTTGCATTACGCCTCCCTGAAAATGCGGTCGTCGTCCTCGAGATCAGCAATCACCCTATGCGTGCCGTAGGACCTGTCAACTGCAGACATTACCTGCAGGCGCGTAGCCAGGGGGGGGAGGGGGGGGGGGGGCTGATGGGGCTTCAGCCCCCCCCCCCCCCCCCCCCCCCCCGAAATTGTTTCGTGCTGGTATGCACCGCCGACCAAAACTACCACTGACGCCGGCAATCATTCTGGATTTTGTCTACAATGTCCTTTTCACGCTCGAAAAGACATTTCGGCACGAACATTGCGAACTCGGGCTGGATTTCGTGACAACGCCCTTGCACCTGGAGTCACGTAACGCAAGGAGCCCCATCCGAGCACAAACTTTCAACGGCTTTTCGATAGCGAGCGGGCGCGTTGCGGCATCTCGCAGCGGTCGCGGAATATACGGAGCGCATGGATTTCAATTACGAAACTTTATGGGTATAAAGTTCTCATAAACTTTTGACGCGAAAGGTGCGCTGACATTTGCGAAGGCATGCTTTAAAAGATTTTCAATTCTAGAACTTTATGGGGTTAATGTTCTTATAAACTTGGGCCAACATGCGCGCACTGGAACGCTCGTGTCCAAGCCGTTCCATAAATGGAAGCGTGCGCTCGCAATCTCCCACACACACGAAAATACTAAATATCACCGTGACTGTCAGCTAGCAGCTGATAATTTTCTCCAAACATATTCAGGAAGCGTGCCCAATGTGACTGATCAGTTGGACCAGGGCAGGCAAAGTAAAATATGAGAAAACAGAAGAAAGTGAACGGCCTATTATTGAGGATTTTTTTTTTTTTTTTTTTTTTTTTTGCGGGCGACAAGGTCTGGCTCTCCGTGGGCACATGGACAGGGGCCCTATGGATTTAAGCAATGCCCCTGCTGAAAATACAGGCATTTTCAGAGTGCTTCTTCGCATGCGAGCTGATTGTGGAGATACATATCTGAAGAACCATTTGGAAAGTTGCCCCAGTATTGCCTCGTATTTAAGCCCAGACGCACAAAACCAAATTATAGAAATTTGTGGTGACATTATCAAAGAAAGCTTAGATTCAAAAGCAGGCTGCTTCTCCATACTTCCTGACGAAGCGACGGACATCGCTGGAATCGAACAGCCTACTGTTTGTGCAAGGTACCTAAACAAGTAGGCCAACGACATCAAGGGAGTGTTTTAGGTTTTAGCACCAGAATAGATGCCCATCTCTCACTGCGACAGCAGGTTCTTTGTAAATGTGTAAATACTGCTGCAGATTCTAGTCACCCTTCCAGTGACCGCTGCCAGCGCAGAGAGAATATTTTTTTAACAAGAGTTTACTAAAAAAACTACTTGCGCTCTACAATGTCTGTGGAACGCATAGTTAGGCTGGCTCTTCTATACACCCATAGAGACGTCGGCATCAACGTGTCCGAAGTCATTGACCGCTTCTCTCAACTTTCCCGCCGAGAGAAGTTTGTCCTTTAGATAGCGAAGCAGCAAAAATCAATGCAAGAAAAAGCACTGTTCCGTCAGGTCCATAAGTTCTTAATTATGAAAACGTATGACCGCTCATTACCTTTTAAAACCGCAGAAATTTTCGCCGTTTATTCTAGCAGTTAGCATCATGATCACAATTATCACGCGAATACCAATAACCAATTTTGACCGACCTTGCTCATTGAAAGCCTGGCCCTAGCGGCGTTCGCCAAAAACACTCGCATATTGGGTAGTTCAACTTACCGCATCATCTGTGACCTTCGTTTGTCCTTTTCTTTCCTTTTCAGCTACCTGCTTTTATTTCTTTTTTGAAACGAAGGAATACACTCCTTTAATTTTGGGTGCAGAATAATTGTTGGCGTTGTGCAGGCAGTTAAATTACACATTTTCGTACTGATTTATGCATTATTCCTCTATTATTCTACCTGTATGGTGCTGTCGCGACCGCTGCATGGCCCAAGTACATTTCACGATTTCTGCAATCATAGTTATGTTCTTGCCAGGATCATCTGTCTTTCTGTGCGCAAAGTTTACTATCTGTGACTGAGCAACATGGTTATTTGTCGTATTTGACGCATTATATACACTGACGTTTGCTTAAATACGTAGATTTATTGGAGACTCATACGTATTTTGAAATGTCTTATTGCGAGATTTTGTGTATACAAGCAGTGAACTTTCTTTCCAGCGACGCTTTTCTTGCCCTTTAGCGAGTTGTATCTTCGCATTTGTATATTCCATTCTATCTTCGCATTTCTAATATATACTTTGCAGAACTCCCACTTTTTGTTTGTACTCACTGCTGCGAGTATTATCTCGGTGTAATTACAATACACGACGAATTACAGCTGCTCCTGCGCAATCGATTGCAACGAGGGATAGCGTCATTGAGGTTTCTTCCTGGCCGTTGCATATGTAGAAAAATGTAAACAAGGTTCTTTAATGACAAAGATTCATCAAAATATTTGTCCTCGACTTATTAATTTTATGGCCTTTACGTTTTTCATATAAGCTGCATGCACTGCTTTGCTGGTTTCGAACTGATATTGACTCTTTTCGCGGCGATCTCGTGGGCGCTGCCATATTTGATCACGTGGTGACGCGTCCATTGCTTGCCTCAACTGCCTCCGTTGCCTCCTTGTTTACAATGGAAGTGTATGACGCCGGCGCGGCTTAGAAAACCCTGTTTTTGGAGATATCGTAGACGGTGACTAGGCGGACGACACGAAGCTTTGATCACAGCTTCAGAGAACATGCAAAAGCGCTTTCGGAGCTGACTGAGCTATGTCCAAACGGCGCAGGCAGTTTATATGGTGCTTCTTCTAAAAGCGGGGCTAAATATGCATTCCAAGCTTTGCGATTATGAATTCAGTCAGGATTAGTGTGTTTTGCTCCTTGTTCTTTATTCGGCAAATATTTTGAAGCAGTGGCTTGTCAGTTTCTGACTCAGTGAAGTTCCTCGGTGCGGCCACTATCTGATTATTTTCTGCCTAATCGCTCGCGGGTGTGCTCAGTTCCGAATCCGATAGATTTGTTCTTGCTGCGCACAAGGCTTGAAACGTAGCTGTTTTATACATTGTAATACCTTGTAGCAAATATATATTACAGCTAGTAATTTGCTTACTCGTGTGGACCGTCACGAAACATTCAGCTTCGACCATTGGTGCGCCATAGGTGTAGTCCGTCATTTACTGTGTGTATACAGTGCGCATATATTCAAGTGTGCGTCCATTCACTTATTCTTGATACATTGGCGATAGAGTAGGCGTAAGTTTTCCTGCCATTTGGACAGATGTGTATAGATAACGCGCGCAAAACTTACTATGACAGGAAGCGGCGCTACTCCCTTTGTCATTGTTGAACGAGTGGTACTCACTGTTGCCGACGTTCTGGGGATGAAGCCCTTTCTTTGAAGGTTAGCGATACAAGGCTGGCGGATGAGCAAATTTCTGTATCCTCTAGGAAAGCCGTACATCACGAAGTGCCGGTAACACGTTCGGACAGTTGCAGCAGCGGTCCGCGAACTTCGCCACACAGATTCATTCTATTCCTTACCATGCCAGTCACTATTTTTGCAGCCAACTACTGCGCACGTCTTCAATCCACATTATTCAATCTAGCATGATTGGAGCACAGTGTGTTAGCGAAAACTCAGTTGCATTCTCGACAGCTGATCGCATAGAAGCAAGGTAGAATCAGTAATGGTTTCCTATTCGTGCGCGGTCGCTGAGGAGAGGTATGGGGCGCCGCCGTGAGCGCCATCTCGCTTCTCTAAAATAAACTGCTCCGCGAAAAACGTCAATAGTTCTAAAGTGCATGTGATGTTTTCTTTACTTATTAATTAGACAAAAAACACGGAAGCATTGACATCAGTTATTTCTGCCACAATTTTGGAGGCATACGAATATATTCTATTATGAAAACATACATATTTTAATGGACAGTGCATAGCGTTCAATAACTCGTTTGCAGCATCTAATATATAATGAAATTGGCAATGCAGTTATTATTCATGCATTTCGTCCCTCGACAAATTCTATAAGGAGGAGACCGCGCTGCAACCTGAGCCCCCCCCCCCCCCCCCCCCCCGAACAAAATTTCTGGCTACGCCACTGATTACCTGATAACGTTTCGACGTATTTACAAACCAGCTTTTTTTTTTTTTTTTCTGCGCTTGCAGCAGTAGCGCACCCAGGATCTCTACCAGGGAGGGGTTGACAGTTTGCCTTAGTTTGCGAATACCACCTAAACAACGCTAATTGCAATGTATTCACGGGAAATTGTCAAAAAATGCGCTTTTTGCGCAAGTTTGCGAGTGTGCAGACGATTGCGCGTCTTACATCTTAGTTGCAGTACTCAAAGGCGCAAGAAAAGAAAAGGGGTTAAACCAAAAAAAAAAAGGGGGGGGGGGGGTTAACTCGGCCTCAGGGCGGGGGTGTTGCTTCCACCACTCGTTAGGCTGTGTGTTCTGGCACTGCTGTCTACTCTGCAATAAAGTCCCTATGTAAGAAAAGTACCGCCATCCTTTGATTAACGCCGCTTCTCTCTCTCCTGCATCTCCGATTGGACGATGATAGCGCGCGCTTTCACTTCTTTATATATATATATATCTTTTTTTTGCGCCTCAGAGCCATGTTTAAAGTCACTCTGCGCAGCCGCACTCACCGCCGGCGGCGGCGGCGCGCGCCCGGCCAGAAAGCTTCAACGTGGACTTTCTAGGGGCGCAACCGTCGACTTGCTTGCGCAAACAAAAAGTAAAGAAATAAACAAGCGCTTTAGGAGAGGAGACGGCGGTGGGAAAGAGTAGATGGCGGTACTTTTACTACATAGGGACTTTACTCTGCAAAGCTTTCCCTTACAAAAATGGGTTTGACCTTTCAGTCACCTTCTAGGCACCAATCAGTCACCGCAGTCACCTCCCTGTGGACTCGACCTTCCTGTGTACCTAGTATGCAGATTTTCTGCAGACTCCGTGCAGACAGCCTGCGGACTTGTCTGTATAATGTGCGTGCACGCCCAGTGCGTATGTGTGTGTGTACGTATACAAGTATATATATATATATATATATATATATATATATATATATATATTGTAGTGGGGCAGAGGTTCCGCTGCCATTGAGTGAGGATGACGAAGCCCAGCCGCCCGGAGAGCGCGAGACAGTGACCGACGCTCTTGGACCAAGGCTGTTGTTACGTATAGTCCCTGCTTGTAAATAAACCCCCTTACAGTTTGGTGGAAAGGTGCTGGGTATCTCCTAGTCTCCCAACCTGGAACTACGTAGCCGTACCCTGCCTGCAGCGCCAGCGATGGCTGAAGAAACCAGCACCCAAGGTCCTTCTCAGACTCAACCCACCGTCTGTCCCGGCGTGCTGCCTCAGCGCCACCCGCCGATATTCAGCGGGACTGACGACCAAGACGTCGAGGACTGGTTGGCAACTTACCAGAGGGTGAGCGCAGTCAATAAATGGGACGATGCGACTAGGCTGACCAATGTCATATTTTACTTGACTGGCGTCGCCAGTCTCTGGTTCCGCAATCACGAAGCGGAGATTCTTAACTGGGCCTCGTTCAAGACCACTTTTTCGGAAATCTTCGGCCGCCCCGCAGTACGCAAGCTCCGCGCAGAACAGCGACTTCGTGAACGCGCTCAACAACCCGGTGAGAACTTCACCAGTTATATTGAAGACGTCGTCGACTTGTGTAAGCGTATCAACCCGTCGATGCATGAGTCGGATAAGATCAAGCAAATCCTGAAAGGAATTGCCGATGACGCGTTTCAAATATTATTGGCCAAAGACCCCCAAACCGTAGCAGATGTTGTCAGCTCGTGCCAGAGTTTCGACGAATTGCGCAAGCAACGCGCCCAAACTCGACGCCCTCTGGAACAGAACGACTCGATCGCGGCCTTGACTCTGGGTGACCAGAATGCACTGTTGATTCAGATAAAGCAGTTCGTGCGTGAGGAGGTCGCCAGACAACTCTCTATTTTATCGAGCACGCCCGCGCCAGCACAGGCACAACATCTGGCCCCAGTGATACGCCAAGCTATCCAGGAAGAGGTCACTGACGCTTTGCCTTTCGCTCGTCCGCTACCTCCGGAGCCTGCGCCCTTATCGTATGCGCAAGTCGTCGCTGCCGGCCCGCCTCGTCAACCGACCTATTCTTCCGCGTCGGCACCCGTTCGGCCCCCACCAGTTCCGTTCAGCCGACCAGTCCCCCCAAATCCTTGGCGCACTGCGGACAATCGCCCTATCTGTTATTTTTGCGGCTATGCAGGACATATGGCGCGCTTCTGTCGCCGTCGCCCTCCTGTTCCAATAGATGTCATGCGACCGTCTGCTTACGATCCTGGGCGCTTTGATGGCACAGCGCGGCTACAACAATCCTCTTCGCCCGTGCGCATGCCCTCAGCTACCCGCCGATCTCCATCTCCCCGACGTCGCTCTCTGTCACCTATGCGCCGTCGACCCTGCCCTTCTGACACGGAAAACTAAACGTCGCAGTTCCCGAGGCACGAACTGCGTCGTCGTCGAAAAATTCAAGTCCTCGAATTTCTCCAGCGAACCTCATTGACGTTATTGTGGATGGTTTTCGTACCCTTGCGCTTGTAGACACTGGTGCTGCCGTTTCAGTGATTGATGTAAAACTTTGCCGCTTGCTTCGGAAGGTTACGACGACGTCAACGGGATTATCCCTCCGTACCGCGACCGCACACCATATTCAGCCGTTAGCCGCCTGCACAGCCCGCGTCATAATTCAAGATGTTGTTTATCCCATTGAGTTTCGTGTGCTACCAGCCTGTTCGCATGATGTCATCCTTGGTTGGGATTTTCTTTCTCGCCATCATGCTGTTATTGACTGTGCTCGTGCCGAGGTGGCGTTCTCTGCGTTGTGTTACGCGTCGTCTGCACCTACAATGGAAAAGTTGTTTGTCGCTGAGGATACGAACATACCACCCAGTAGTACAGTCCTTGTCCCCGTGTCCTGTGCCGCTGTTCGTGAGTCTGCAGTTCTCTTTTCACCCTCCGAGACCGTTCAACACTGCAGGAATCTCACGTTGCCTTTTGCCGTTCTCGACATGACCAACGGTGCCGCATCATTATTTGTTACGAATCCGTTGCCGGTTCCCTCAACCTTACTCCGTGGAGAGTGTATCGGCACAATTCAGGCGTTCGACGTATCCTCTATCTTCTGCCTTGACGACGTGGACAACTTACACCTCAGTGCCTTGACGCCTTCTGCTAGTACGCCTGATCGACCGCCTTTAAGTATGTTCGGCTCCGCTATCGACGACGAACTTGCCGAGGTGCACCGCGAGAAACTTCTTGCACTCCTCAACCAGTTTCGAGGCTCGTTTGATTGCCAGAAGACGCCATTAGGCCGCACGCATACTGTTCTCCATCCGATTGACACCGGCTCACAAGCGCCTCTGCGCCAGCGCCCTTACCGCGTATCCCCTGCTGAGCGTCATGTGATCGCCGAACAAGTCGACGACATGCTTCAGCGCGGCATCATTTAGCCGTCCTGCAGCCCCTGGTCGTCGCGTGTTGTTCTTGTGAAGAAAAAAGATGACTCAATCCGCTTCTGCGTCGACTACCGCCGATTGAACAAAGTTACGCGATAAGATGTGTATCCCCTGCCACGCATCGATGATGCCCTCGACTGCTTGCAAGGAGCCGAATTCTTTTCATCACTAGACTTACGGTCCGGTTATTGGCAGGTGCCTATGGCACCATCCGATCGCCCGAAAACTGCCTTCGTAACTCCCGATAGGCTGTACGAATTCAATGTTATGCCCTTCGGCCTATGTAATGCCCCAGCTACATTCGAAAGGATGATGGACAGTGTCTTGCGTGGGTTGAAATGGAAGACGTGCCTGTGCTACCTGGACGACGTCGTCGTTTTCTCCCCTGATTTCGACAGTCACCTCTGTCAACTTCACGAAGTACTGAGCTGTTTGACGCGCTCAGGCCTTCAGCTTAACATCAAGAAGTGCCGATTCGGAGCTCGCAAACTCACCATCCTGGGCCACGTAGTCACTAAGGACGGCGTCCTTCCCGATCCGCAGAAACTTCGTGCTGTTGCTGAATTCCCGAAGCCTACCACCGTGAAAGCGCTTCGCAGCTTCCTTGGTCTATGCTCATACTTTCGCCGCTTTGTGCAGAACTTGGCTTCTATAATAGCACCACTGACGAAGCTGCTCACCGGCGATAGCTATCTGTCTGGTTGGTCGCCGGCGTGTGATGAGGCTTTCGCAACATTACGCCGTCTCTTGACTTCACCGCCCATCCTACGTCACTTCAAGCCTGCCGCTCCGACCGAGGTACACACGGATGCTAGTGGGATCGGCCTTGGCGCTGTCCTTGCCCAACGTAAGCCGGGCTTCTCTGAGTACGCTGTTGCCTATGCGAGCCGTGCCCTTACTAAGGCAGAGCGCAAGTACTCGGTTACCGAGAATGAATGTTTGGCAATTGTTTGGGCGTTGCAGAAATTTCGCCCCTAATTTGTATGACAATTCGTTTGATGTCGTCACCGATCATCATTCGCTCTGTTGGCTGGCTTCGCTGAAGGATCCGTCGGGTCGACTTGGACGCTGGGCACTTCGTTTGCAAGAATTCTATATTCGCGTACTTTACCGCTCCGGACGAAAGCATGCCGACGCCGACGCACTTTCCCGCTCGCCGGTGTCTTGTGACGTTGCGCCTGTTTCCCTTTCCGCAACTTCCTTCGCCAGCATCAATATCACTGACATGCCTTCCGAACAGCGCAAGGATCCCTGGATCGCCTCGCCTCGCTGATCGACGTTCTCTCTATGCCTTCGACGACACCAGCCCCACAGCTCTCTCGTGCCCTTCGTCGCCAAGTACCTCATTATGCGCTCCGGGACGACATGTTGTACCGTCGCAACTACCAGCCCGATGGTCGAAAGTGGCTTCTTGTTATACCTCGCCATTTGCGCTCCGATCTGTGCACGGACTTTCACGCAGACCCACAAAACGCGCATGCTGGCGTTTTGAAAACGTATGATAGACTTCGCCAGCGATTCTACTGGCGTGGAATGTACACATACGTCCGCAAGTACATTCGTTCCTGCATTGAGTGTCAACGCCGGAAAACAACTTGTCACACACCTGGCCCATTACAACCTTTGCCGTGTCCCGCTCGCCCGTTTGATAGAATCGGCATAGACCTGTACGGACCCCTTCCTTCCACCCCTGCGGGCAATCGGTGGATTATTGTGGCCGTCGACCATCTTACTCGATATGCCGAAACTGCCGCTCTTCCAACAGCTTCAGCTCGTGATGTTGCCTTATTCATCTTGCGCAGCTTCGTTCTTCGCCATGGCGCGCCACGCGAGCTGCTTAGCGACCGAGGGCGTGTGTTTCTTTCTCAAGTCGTCCAAGAGCTTCTCAGTGAGTGCAATATCATTCATCGCACCACTGCAAGTTATCATCCACAGACTAATAGCTTGACGGAGCGCTTTAACCGAACACTCGGCGATATGCTCTCCATGTACATAGCCTCCGACCATTCTAATTGGGACTTGGTGCTTCCTTTTGTGACATATGCCTACAACACAGCCACGCAAGCCACCACTGGATTTTCGCCTTTCTTTTTTACTATACGGACGTGAACCATCTTCCACACTGGACACTATACTTCCGTACCGCCCGGATGCATCCGAATACCGCCCAGTCTCAGAACTTGCTCAATGGGCCGAAGAGTGCCGCCAACTCGCACGCTCATTTACATCCGTGACCCAAGGTCTTCAAAAAGAGCGCCTTGACCCTGCTGAACCTACCCCTACCTTCCCTGTCGGCTCGTTCGTGTGGCTTTCAATCCCGTGCCCCACCCCTGGTCTCTCCCACAAGTTTGCCTTGAAGTATCACGGTCCCTACCGGATCGTTGAATGCACATCGCCGGTGAACTACGTCGTCGAGCCTGTGACACCTCCCACCGACAGACGCTGCCGTGGTCGTGAAACAGTCCACGTGGGCCGCTTAAAGCCCTACTACGACCCTCTGGTGCTTGCCTCACCTTGAGTCGCCAGGATGGCTCCTCTTCGTCGCCGGGGCCAATGTAGTGGGGCAGAAGTTCCGCTGCCATTGAGTGAGGATGACGAAGCCCAGCCGCCCGGAGAGCGCGAGACAGTGACCGACGCTCTTGGACCAAGGCTGTTGGTACGTATTGTCCCTGCTTGTAAATAAACCCCCTTACAATATATATATATATATATATATATATATATATATATATATATATATATATATATATTTAACCATGACAGGTTTTATCAATAAAAAGCGGTTAGTTTTGCCATTTTTGTATTACGAAACCTTTGCCACTGATGGCAGTAATCTTAGGCAATTATATAATCATTGAAATGAGGTAATGGCTACATAACCTACATTAAATACCGTAGTTGTACTATGGGTCGATTCAGAACCTGGATGTAAGCATACATATATACAGGGTGCCACATAACGCCATGCGTTCACCGAAAGCATGGTAGCTTTTGGCGCCGGCCAACAGATGGCGCCACCAGGAGCACGGGAGTGCCGGTAAAATTACAGGTGCTACTATTTTCCCGTCTTCTATGATGTCGCTATATGTATTCTATGATGTCGCTACATGTGCGTGCGCGCTGCATTAACGCCGGCCGATGTGTAGTTTATTCGTGTGTACGCTGTGCCGACAGAAAGTGTGGTGCTTTTTCTGTGTATTAATGATCCAAAACCCCTGGGACCGCGTAATGTAGCGTGCAGTATCTTTCATGTGCTACGCCTATGATTACCGTAGTTATAGGCCCGTTCGCACTTTCTTTGTTCCCGGCTCGTGAAAAGCCTCAGGTACTCTCGCTGGGCTCGCATCGGATCACAGTGCACGGAAGAATTTGTTGAAAGTCGTTCTATCACGTGCTACTAGTTCATCCACAATTCTACAGTGCTTACGCTGGATGGGCCGTGCACCGACGGTTCTTGCCGCGGTACCTGCAGGCGCGGATCCAGGGGGGATGTCCGGATGTCCTGACCCCCCCCCCCCCCCCCTCAGATTTCTGCATCGCCCCCTCGCTGACAGGGGGATGGCCCTGTCGCAAAAAAAATATGGCCACCAGCATTCTTCAAAAGTATTTTTCGCGAGTACCAGTGGTAGCAGTCATGTAGAAGTAAAGCTAGCTCGCTCACAAGCTTAGTTGTATTCCGCAGGGGTGTGGTGTCGCGAAGTTGCCGTAGTTATTTTTTCTCATGAACACCTTGGACCTCCTGGCGCCGGCCGTGCCTTACTCGTCCCGTAGGTGGTGTCGAATGAACGAGGGGGCGTCCCTTTTGCCAAGCACGCCGATGTGCGCGCAAGCGCCTTCGCGCCTGATTAACTTAGTTCCCCTCGAGGTGTCATCGGTTGCCTCATCGGCTGTCATCGGATCCGCGACCAACCTGCTTAATGAAAGAGATCTCTCGCTGAAGTGTTCATATATAAATAATAACTAACAGCTAAACTAAGAACTACGCATAGGCAACTTTTTTTTTAACTGTAGCACTCATTGTGATCACAGTTACGCGTTGACAATATCCAGCACGAGCACAGTACCGTTCGTACGCTACAAGTTTTTCATTGTAACTTCGCAGTTTTATTGTCGTACAATAAGCATGGGAGGCTAAAACCCACCGGATCCATTTACCTGAGTGGGCGTTCTCGCGGAGCGGGGTGAAACCTCGAGCCGCGTCTGCGAAGTGGGGGAGCGTGACGTCAGCGGCCAACGCCAGCGCGCGGGCCTAGGATGGCGTCGCGTGGTTTGAGAAACGGGGAGCAGATGGGAGCCGAACAAAAAGTGTCTTAAGGAAATCAAGGTGTCCCAACAGAACTGCAAGAACGGACGCGTGCTTGCGCATTTACAACGAACCTGCAACAGATCATCCCAAATTTTATTTTAAGAAACAATATAGGCTAGATATGCCGGCCGGTGTTCAAAATTAAGCTTTATGGTTTTCTTAAAATTAGGCACTGGGAGGCACGTGAAGACCATCTGCGCAAATAAGTTATGTGGCCAGGTGGACACAAAGTGAGATGATAATTATCGCTGTCAGCAGCCGAATTAACTAAAATTGAATAATTAACTTTTTATTGACTGCAGTAAGTGTGTATGTTTGTATTCAAATGTTAGAGGCAGTCGTGTTTCTACACAGTTTCACTTGGAAGAATTCTTCTAGCATGTCTGTGTTCCGAGATATCCAACTCCAAATTTTAATGGTCGTTTGCACGATTACGCATGCAATTTGCAAGAGAGTGAGGATCGGCGCAAAGCTCCTCCCTGATGTGACGCGGCTGTTGCGTGCGGCGTTTAGTCTGACAACGGGGCGGAGGCATTGGCAAAGATAACTGTCCCCCTTCCCCTCACGGCTGGTGAAATGAACAAAAATCGAAGAACCCGTAACCGCTGTCGTAACACGCGACCGCGCAGCCTGTAAACATGGCGGCAGCTGCCATGCCGAGATAATGGCGCGAGCGGAGAAGCCGGAGGGCAGTGCTCGTGCGTAATGGTGACTAGAAGACCGGGCATGCATGGTCCTTGCCTGGGCTACGCAAATAAAGTGACTGCTGATTTCCAAGTATTGTAAGTTTTATTGAAATCAAGAGCAACAACTGCACCATCAACAGCAGAAACCTCTTGAGCTATGCTAACGAATATTTCATACTGCTGCTTTAAGTTTGGTGTTATCATGCATAAATCTCATGACAACACTTCACCCATCAAGATGTGAATGCCCTAAAAATGTTCAAAATGCCTCCCTTCCATAGCAACACAAAGCATAAACCGCTCTCGCGTCGACTCGATAACTCTGCGCAGTACGACAATTGAAATTTGGAGTCGGATATCTCGGAGCACGGACGCGCTAGAAGAATTCTTCCGACTGATACTGTGTAGAAACACGACTGCCTCTAAGTTTTCAATACAAACATACCCACTTACTGCAGTCGACAAAAATAATTGTTCAATTTTAGTTAATTGGGCTGCTCACAGCGATAATTATCATCTCACTTTATGCCCCCCTGGCCACATAACTAATTTGTACAGGTGGTCTTCGCGTGCCTCCCAGTGCCTAATTTTAAGAAAACCATAAAGCTTAGTTTTGAACACCCTGTATTATCAGGCACAGCCGCCAAGCACATGGCTGTATTGGGTAACGTCCTTTTCCTATAAGCTCGGAGAAACCGATACCTGGCTTCGCTACAGGTCTTCTTCCTCTTTCTGGGGTTTCAGGTGCCAAAACCAGTTCTGATTATGAGGCACACCATAGTGGAAGACTCCGGATTAATTTTGACCACCTGGTGTCCTTTAACGTGCACTACAATGCAAGCACACGGGCGTTTTTGCATTTCGCCTCCATCGAAATGCGGCCGCCGCGGCCGGGATTCGATCCCGCGATCTCGTGCTCAGCAGCGCAACGCCTGAACTGACTGAGCCACCACGGCGGGCTACAGTTGTTGCTCTAGCCGTATAAAACGCGGGTTTGTCGTGAGCAGAAACGGTGAATTTCGGTAAATAAGAAAGGCTACTATCATCATCATCATCATGACAGAAGCTGACCCCCCCTCAGAAAAAACCTGGATCCGCCCCTGGGGTACCTGTACGATGCCGCGGAACCTGTGTCACGAAGGAGCGGTTGCCGAGTACGCCTGAAAGGTAAGTCCGGCGCTTGCGCGAATTCTTATAGTCCGTGAAGTGTACATTGTTATACAGATCGCAAGATGACTAGTAAAGCGACAAAAATGATAGGTGTGCTTTCCGAATGTTCGTTGCTTTGTGGCAGCGCAGGTATAGCATACAGTTTCATGAAAATTGCCCTGAAACGTGTTGATGTTGGCTGAAGCTTTATCGTTTATTTGCTTTCTTCTATGAAGTGTGCTAGCGCCGGGGATTGTTTGATCTAAATGGGCACAAAAATTCAAGCAGGAAAAGTTGCCGTTTGTGTCTGTAATTTCTCAGCCAAGAAATATCGTATGCGTATTTCTAGAAGTACGTCGATGTGTTGTCTTCACGGCTAACGACTGCGTGAGATGACACCCGATTGCTGTGTCTGACGCATTGCCAAATTTAGCTTATATCCAAATTGTTCTATTTATAGAATGTCGTCAGACAGCCTGCATTTCTTGTGTTGGATGTCCTGTGTGTTCTCGTGTATCTGTAAAGGTTTCTGATTTCACTAAGACGCCGAGATTTGAACAGCAATGTTTCTTTTTAAACGAAATATCTTTTTTTTTTTTTTTGTCTCCTAAAAAGGAGGGGCACTGTTCTTTTTCAGCGCATCGTCCTTTAGGACAGTGCTTTGTTGCGCCGCATAAAGAAATTATGTTTTGGAACGCTTTTCATGTGCTAAAGAATTTTCTTCATAGTACAATTCACATTTCATTTACTACAGATCTGCGTTTGAGTGAAGCTTTTGATAGTAGGTTCATGTTTGCTGCAGTGCCATTTACATGTTAAATAACCGCCTGTGATGTAATAATCGGACATTTGTACAGCCAGATGCAGCTTCCTGGAGCTGGTTGTACGAGACTTTTCACAATATAACATAATCTTGTTAAATCACAAGTTTCAGTTTAAACATAGATTACAGTAAACTGAATTTTTTTATTATTTAGGAAAGTCACGATTTTGGTGAGCCAGAGGCATCTCTACACTTCATATGAGCCTCTGACACTTCTGCAACCTGACAACACGGCAAAGCGTTTGATCTCCATGCTGCGACAAAGTGTGTACAAAACGGTCACTGCCACTTACACGAGCTGTAGGTTTTGTTGGTATAATTCATACCTAGCATTTCTCCTGAGTTGCCCGACAAAAGCAGGAGGGCTTTGGTTACCTTTATTGTTACAATTTTTTGTAGACTTCTAACATCCATGCCTGCACAGATTCTGTGTTCTTAATGATATTTCCCTAAGTAGTAAAAATTGTGTATTACACTTTTTTTTTTTTTTTGAGGGGGGGGGGGGGGGGGCTGCGGTGGGTATTGATTCCCATAATACTACAGAGAAAGGGACCTCAGAACAAAAAGCCACAAAAGGTGGTTTTAAAGTATTCCAAGCCCGGAATTCAACATTCCGTAATACGGCACTCTGGATTCCAATTCATCTCTAACCCGGGTCGTCTCTGTTGACTTAACAAAATTCAGGATATTGCTCAAGCTGCGTAACCGTTCTATTTTGCCCATATACGGCAAGACATTGTTCCTGATATTGTTTCATGGTTGTACTTCCCAATTTATGTCCCTAAATTATGTCTCTAAAATTAATTTTCCTTCTTTTACAAGAAGGAACATGCCGCAAGTTCAAGTGCGCATAGCTCAAATTGAAGAGGGCATAGGCTTCATGCTGTAGAAAATGGGGCACAAGAGCGACTCCTCTTGCAAAAAATCAAGTAGCGAGTAGATAATCTGACTCACTACTTCATCGTTCGTTGTGCTGGGGCAGGCACTGTGACACACAAAGGTAGTGGAAACAAAAACACATGACAAGAGAAGCGCGAACTGTCAACTGAGTTTGGTGAGCAAGAAGGAAGAACTTATACCCGTAGCCACTATCATCAGCTGGCTGCGGGTTATATGTGCTAAATAGGTGGAGCTAAGATAATCAGAATGAATCAGAAATGACAAGGCGACCCACTTGAATCATATCGAGCCGATATTATGTCGGAAATTGAGTGACGATCAGGTAGAGCCACTGATGGCTCGCTCACGCAGGCTTCAGCACCAACCAAAACTGTGCAAAATGATTCCCATATCTCTCTCGTCACTATGCGCTTGCTTCTGAGGAGGATTTCCGCGCTGTGAATAGATGGTGTGCAACCGCATCTCGTGCAGTGCACAGCCAAGTTGCCTGTGCATTTACTAGGCTAAGAGCATATCTGCTATCCCAGAGCTTCTGATTCCAGCACCGGTGCATAACGTAAGCGCAGTTGCATGTGAGCGGTACCTTGTAAATGGCTCCCGCTTTGCGGGAGCCATTTTTCATGTGCGAAGAGGCAGTTGTTTATAAGATAGCGCTCACATGCAACCATGCTTACGTAGGATAAATGTGCTGGTGCTTGAATCAGAGTCTCGGGGAGCACAGATATACTTTCAGCCTTGTAAATGCGCCAGTCAACTTAGCTGCGCACTGCACGAGATGCGGTTACACACCATCTTTTGAAAGTACGAAAATCCTGCTCAGAAGCAAGCGCGCAAAGTGATGAGAGAGATACGAGAAGCATTTTGCATGGTTGCGGCTGCTGCTGCAGCCTGCGTGAGTGAGCCATCTGTGTCTCTATCTTGACGCGTGTGCTCTAGGCAGACGACAACGACGATGGGGGGCATTTAACGGACTCCGTCTAGTGGGTCGGTGGGATTTTGCCGACGACGAAGAAGACGTGTATCTGATCTGTTTTGCTTGAACTGGTTGTCTAGTTGTTCCTGAAGAACGTCTCCGAGTCTTCTCTTGGCATTGTACCGCGACACTGGTGGAGGTGCTGGGTATTGACCACGCCTGATGCTCCGGACTCCTTCTGGGAGTCGTTCTTCTAGCCCGGACGCATTGGCACCAGTTACGACACCCATGCATCGCTTCAGTCGTCGACTGCTAGGCCTTGCCCCGGAGTTTTCCCCTCAACCACCTCTTTCTCGGAGCCCCACACATCTGGCAATGGCCGAAACCAGCCCACCGCAAGCACCCCAATGCAGCCGGTCTCCCAGTCAACAACAGGTAACCGTACTTCATCCGCTGGTTCCCGATCGCTATCGCGGTGCAGCCTTTGAAGACATTGAAGACTGGCTTGACAAGTACGAGCGCGTCGCACAGATCAACCAGTGGACCGAACAGCAAAAGCTCTCCCATGTCTATTTCGCCCTTGACGACAATGGCCGTACTTCGTACGAGAACCGCGAAGCTAGCCTAACGACATGGAATGACTTTCGGCAGAAAATCACCGATACTTTTGCAAGTGCCGACCGACGCGACCACGCCCAGCAGTTGATGGAGCTACGGGTGCAACAACCCAATGAGTCGGTCACAATGTTCGCCGAAGACATGGCTCGTCTCTTTCGTAGAGCTGACCCGAACATGACCGAGGATAGAAAGCTGCGTTACCTCATGTGAGGTGTAAAATAGCAGTTGTTCGCGGAGCTTGTGCGGAATCCACCAGTCACTGTCGCTGATTTTATCAAAGAGGCTACGGCTATTGAGCGGGCCCTTCATCAACGATGCAGGCAGTACGATCGACTGTCCACCAGCACCGCAATCAATGCCGCTGCATTCACTCCAGAGTATCAGAGCCCCTTAAGTGAATTGATCAGAGAGCTCGTCAGAGAAGAAATTCACAAGATTCTGACACCGACACTGGATAGCCCCGTTGCGTCAATCGCCGAAGTGGTACGTGACGAAATCCGGCAGGCGTTACCGGCAGCCGATCGTCCAGACCACCAGCGTCCCATGAGTTACGCCGCCGCTGTCCGATGTCCGCCACCCGTTACAACCACACCCCCGTACCACCAGCCTCCGACAGCCGCTCCTTGGTCGCCGCCACAAGAGGAGGCCTTGAGGCGCGCACCCGTGATGCTGCCCATGCAGTCATACCGCCAGCCATCATTCGCCGCGCCTTGGTACACGCCGCAAAACGACCCTACGAGACGGCCCCAATTTTGGAGATCCGACGCGTGGCGCACCGCCGATAACCGCCCTCTCTGTTTTAACTGCGGGGGTGCTGGCCATATTTCACGCCATTGCTGGCATCGTGACACATCATTTCGACTTCTTCGTCCGTGGTCTGCAAGGTCGACGTGCAAATGACGACTCCATGCTACTTCACAACGACGCTGATTTTCAGGGACCTCCCATAGCGCACCCGCATGACGAATCCGTGCCCAATGCTCGATCCGATTTCAGCCGACGGTCGCGCTCTCCAACCCCTACACGCCAGATGCCTGCAGGACGTACTTTTGCTGACCTTGAAGGACGAAGGTCGCCCAGCCCCCGCCGGGGAAACTAAAGGCGGCGACCTCTGGGGGTAAGGTTTCAGGCCCGCCGCAAGACAATAAAAAGCCCCCAACTCACCCGCTGCCGAACGCCGAGAAGCCGATAACCGACCCCGAAGAAATTGTGAGCGCCAACCTTGATGATTTCGTGGATGGGCAGCCAGTGACAGCGTTAGTCGATACTGGTGCTGACTTCTCTATAATAAGTCAGGAACTCGCCCTCCGCCTGAAGAAAGTAAAGACGCCATGGACGGGCCCTCACATAAGGACGGCAGGCGGCCATTTACTCATGCCTACTGGAAGTTGTACTGCAAGAATTAACATTGAAGATTCTTCTTTCGTAGCCGCTTTCAACGTGCTTCCTGCGTGCTGTAAAGATTTGATTATAGAAATGGATTTCTTAAGGGAATATGGCGCCGTAATTAACATCCCAGACCGCATGGTGACGTTTTATAAGAGCCCTGGTTTAGTCCATTGCTTATCGCCGCAACACAACTCCTTTCGTTTAACAGAAGACGACGTCGTAATCCCACCTCGGTCATGTACCCTTGCTTCGGTGGCCTGTGACGTACCGTTTCATTGCGAAGGAGTTGCCGACCAAATAAGCATTTTGTTGCTTACTCATGGTATCTCGGTTGCACGGGGAATTGTAAATGTCACCGACGGGCGCACGAACCTATTGCTAACAAATTTTAGCACAGAGAGACGGCACCTTCCAAAAGGCACGGCTGTGGCTTATTTTGACGGTGTTACGGAAGTTCGCGGCTGCTGTTCACTACTCGAAGAAGCCCTACACAAGACCCAGCTCCTGTACGTGACGTCAGCACTGTTTTGCCGCAGCATGACCGAGAACGGCTTCTTAAGGCTGTCTCACATGGTGCGATTTTGCAGTGCGATTTTGCAGTGCGATATTGCAGTGCGAGTTTTCAGTGCGATTTTCGCAGCTGCGATTTCCGCAGATGCGAAATTCGCAACGGCCGTTTCACATGGTGCGATGTCAACAATGCTACAGTGAACTAGAAGTATTGGGTAGTGGAAAGAGCGGAGGGCTGGGCGCACAGGCAGCGTGAAGACTCCCGCTAGAGGCGCTGGTGTGCTCTTCCCGAGGAGACCGTGCCGGTTGGAGCCCGCGTGGCCCGCGTAGCTGCAACCGCTTTGCCGCGTCGTTATTGGTGTTACGAGCCAGCGTGCTTCTCGTGTTTTTGCAAGTGAAGCTACTGAAAGTGCCGAGCGTGACCATTTGTCTGTTCGATGCTGCCCTGTGGTCGCTATTTGGATAACGTAAGAGAAGAAGAAGAAAAAAAAAGCGATGCGCATTGCTATGCGCCCGGATGCAAGAGCGGGCATCCTGGTTTTAGAGAAGTAAATGGGCGCACGTTGTCTCTTTTTGGAGTGCCTAAACACAATGACAGGTGGAAACAGTGGGAGAGGAATCTTCATTGCTAAGATAAGCCACTATCCGAGACTTCAACTGTGTGGGAGGGGCACTTTGAAGCGCATTTTATTTTGCGCCACCATATCCACTTCATCAACAGTGAGGAAGTAAGGATTCCTCGAGGTAAACCTGCGCTGACCGACCCCGCGGTGCCCACGCTCCTGCCTGATTTGCCATCCTACCTCTCAAAGGAAATGCGTCAGAGAAGACAAGAGAGAAAACGCGGTTGCAGTGTGCCCAGCTGCACGCACGAAAAAGGTGCATTTGTCTCGTCGCGACGTTCATGATTCATCATCTCAAGATGATGGTGCGGATGGCAACGAGAGCCTGGATGTGACAGCGCCCCGGCACAATCTTCAAACGATCGTAAACAGTGTGGATATTAGAAAATAAATTCTTGGTGCATTTTTGTGGCAGGATGATCCGAGACATCATTGAATTAATGACATCCAGATTTCCAAGCCACGCTCTGCGGCCAGAATCTGCTTCTGTGGAAAGGCTTCTTTCGTTTTTCACATGCCTGACCGAATGGAAGCTGCATGCAGGTGGTCGAGGTGGCTTCCTGTCCGCATCTACTGCTGTTGGCCTGAGAGTCACAATTGCAAGCGTTCTGTCGTTGCTGACCTACATGAGAAAGAATGTTAGCTACAAGTACTTAATGGCCTCAAAGCTGGGTCAGGACCCAGTTGAAAATCGCTTCGGTACAGCACGGCAGTCAAGCGGTTGCAATACCCATCCAGTACACAGTTTCTCATTACTGTGTCTTGCCTAAGTATTTATTGGCTTGCCAGATCCGTTGCTAATGGGAATGCTGAGCCTGGTGTTCTTACAGCACTCATTGAGCCAGACATGATGGAAGGCCCAAAGCCTGGCAAAACTGACATAATTCAAAGCCTTCTTGATGATGATGACATTCCCACTGCAGGGTATCAAAAGCAGGGCCCTGTACCAGACCATGTCTCATGTGTTCAAGCAAAATGTGACGACCGGCTCATTTTTTATATTTGTGCTTATGGTGCCAGGAAGTTTTTGTTGAAATTGGAGTGTGATGGGGGAATGCCACAAAATGCTTCTCCCAAAGAAGGAGGATGTTGATAGTCTTGCTGCAACTCAGTACACCAGGCTGTACACCAGGCTGTACACCAGGGGCGGTATTCTGTAAGAATCTACATAGTGGACTGTTCATTTCGGCGGCCGCTGATTCGCTGCTGCTTGATGTGCAGGAAGGTGCCAGCCAGTCTCCTTCCTGCACGTCAAGCAGCAGTGAATCAGCGGCCGCCGAAATGGGCAGTGAACTAGGTAGACTCTTACAGAATACCGCCCCAGTACACAAGGAGACAATGGTGGCCTACTGTATTCAGACGGGTGGCTTTTCAGGTTTATTCGAAGATTAGAAAAACCTTTTCACAGCCACATTCAGTACACAAGAGCTGCATCATGAGCGTGTTAAGCATGTTATTACTCTTATTAAGAGAAACCGAGAAGACCGGATAGGGTGCGCCAGCCATGCAGAATATCTTTGACGGTGAAAGTTGTAGCTTCTTATGTTACCACACACGGTTCCACTTCTTTGTGAAGTCCTTAAACCGTTCCAAAGAGTCGGGTGACTTGAAGATATCTGAAGTTGAGCCGCTGTACATAAGTATGTGAAATGGTATTGTGTACTCTCTATCGTGCAACTCATCTGTTGCAGTATGTTTCTTGAAAATGCCTCCCCCCTACCTACTGATACAGTCACTGAAATAAACTGTCTGCAGGAGGCTCATGATTCTGAAATGCGCATGTTCATCGCTTGCTTAAATCATAATGATAGAAGAATGAAGCAGTATAATGCATGCATTCAGTACAAATTTTAAGCTAAACATTTCGACAGAATTGCCTGTCTGGCTGGGAAAATTGATTAGAACTTAGACAGTGACTCCAACCAAGTAAGGGTATTTATTAGCCCGACGTAATATAAACCGCGTGAAGGGCATCCTACCCTCTGTGTATGTCTATGGCCTCGGAGACACGGCGAAAAGAAGAACCCCCGCTCTAGGTCACCAACACCAAAACATATCGCCCCCTTCAACGGCTTTCCCGCGGGTAAAGTGTCCCCCAGCATCGGCCATCCCAGTCGACCAGCAACGCCGCAGCCTCCCCACCCTTTCGCCATTTTCGTGTGTCTATAATAGGTGCCCTGTCGAGTGTCTCCCCACCTCCCTTTCTCTCCCCTTTCTTACGATGGACTTTTTAAAAGCTGCACACCGTCACCTCCGAAGAATACCCCCTGAAGAAGGAGCCGAATTGGCTCCGAAACATCGGGTTAATAAATACCCTTACTTGGTTGGAGTCACTGTTTAAGTCCTATTCAATACAAATGTATTTTCTGTTTCGAACGGGACTTGTGACTAGTGCAACTGGGTAAAAAAAAAAAGCGAAATTTTGATGCTAAAAGTGCACCCTGCCGCTGCAGCACGAAGTGCGTGCATCGCGATAACATGCATTGTAGGTCCGTACCGTGCCCCGCCATCCCTTGCAACAGATCTTAGCGTTGCTTACATAAAATCATATTGTCATATTTGGCATGAGGAAAAATGAACACAGCATTCTGAACCTCTGTGCCGCCGCACTCGCCTGCTGCGTTCTGCCGCTGACTCCCTCAGCCGGTGCTCGATGATGATGATTTATTGGCATCCCCTTTGAAACGGGGCGGCGACAAATAGTCACCTAGCCTGCTTGATTTAATCAGGTATACTATACATGTTCTTTATCTTGCATTTTTGTATACCTATCATTATTTTTCTTTTTCAAAAATTTACCTTGTACCGCTGCCTATGATTTTAAGAGGGAAGTGAGCGCGCGCGCCATCTGGTGAGCTTCTACACAATATGCCTCGCGCCGAGGCCGCCGCTCCTTCCACTACCCAATATATTCTAGTGCACTGTAACAATGCGACTGATGCGACGCCCAGGGTTGCTTGCTGCCAGATTTTGTCGCACACGCCGCATAAATTCTTTTAATGTAATGAAAAAGACATGCACGTTATAATATAATTGACCTCTCTTTATTAGGACCAAGTAATACGTGCGTTTTGTAATTTAAAAACGTTTTGAAGCTTAAATTTGTATTGGAGTACGCAACGGCGGTTCCTATGCATGACGTACGTAAACAGCTGCTCGCCGCTGGTTGTTCAGCGCTGTCTCATGCGCCTTCTGCGTGTCGCTCTGCCTGCGCTACAACAAATTGCAAGATGACCTTTCATACAGCTACCCTCATCGCATACGCAGTGTTCGGAATTCGGCAGCAGCGACGTCGTCATGTCAGCGCAACGAGATCCTCGCGCTACCCGTGCTCAGCGTCCGCTTCTGGAGAAATGATGTGTGTATATCGCTCGTGATTCGCATAAGCGGTGCCTGCTCCTTACCATCATATCTTGCACGAAACACAGCAACAATCGCCAACCCGAAAGCCCACGTCTGCCCCTGAAGGAAGCCGCAAATGATCTGTGTGTGATTACTGAACGTGGAATAGAAATTGTGTTGTGAAATTTAACCTCGGCGCTAGCCTGCCTGGCTTCCGGGAGAACTTGCGAAACGCAGTTATTCAAATGCTATATGTTGATTGTGTTAAAGGCTATGTCAAGGTACAGCAAAAATGCTTCATCTTCGAAATGAAAGCAATTGCCATTGATTCCTCTGTGATCCCCTGGACAGCAGCGTTTCCTTGAAGCCATTTTCAATACATTGTTAGCAGCAGCAGAACATCCTCTCATATTGTGCATTAAGGAGTTCTTTAAACAATAATGCTTATTGTTTTGCCTATATATCAATGATATGCCTGATGGCTTTTCATCTACTATGCATAAGTTTATCTATGATTGTGTGATAAACAAAGTTCATGGTGCAATGCCATATCATGTAATGCACATTGCTTTTTCGATTATTGTGTGATATATTGGTAAGTTGCCATTTCATGGTACTTTGCAGCACAACGTGGACAAACTAAATTCATGGAGCACTATATGGCTTATAAGTATGAATACTTCGACGAGCAAGCGCACGACTTTGCTACTAGGAAAAGCTCTCCAGGGCTAGTGTATCAATACTGTTCCTTTGATAAATATTTGGGTGTTCTTCTCACTTGCTCATTATGTGATAATTAACAGCCTGCCAGCTCTACATCTCTACATTGGGCTGCCTTTGCCATCCTTTGTGCGCCTCTTAAAAGTGTGAGTTGCCTTGAAAATTTTAATTAGGTCAGGGTTTGAATATGCATCCATAACAAAAATTCTCATTCAGAAACCCTGACAAATTGTTTAAAACCTTTACAAAACAAAGCAGCTCGTCTTATTCTTCAATCAAAATTAATTTAACTTCTGGGGTTCTACGTGCCATATTCACGATCTGATTATGAGGCACGCCATAGTGAGGGACTCGGTATTAATTTTGACAACCTGGGGTTCTTTGCTGTGCACTCGATGCACAGCACACAGGTGGTTTTGCAGTTTGCACCAGTTAAAATGTGGCCGCAGCGGCCGGGATTACGTACCGAGACTTCGTGCTTAGCAGCGCCATGCCATAACCACTAAGCCTCCACGACGGGTACCATTTTATTTTTGCCTTTTACATCACGCAAGGCAGTGTTTGCTGTAAAGGAGGCTCTGTCTACAAAGGTTTGCTGATAGACACTCTCTTCATTCTTTCATAAGCAGTATTACACAATGCCCTCTAATAATGTTTCTGCTGCTTACTGCCCGCTCATATATGCCAGAAGAGACAACTCTTGAAGGTTTTCTTTCTGCTGTGTGCGTGATGAAGTAATTATGTCTTTTGACTTTTATACAGAGTTTGTCCGGACGGGGTTTCTCCGGAAAGTAGTTAATTTTTTAAAAAAACTTTATTCACAATTTTGACACATCAACTTAATAGTTTTCAAAATATACCGCTTGTGCATCAACACAGCGTTTTCATCGACTCTGCCGATCACTGAAGGCTCCCCGGAACGCAGAAACTGGAATGCTCTTCAGCTGCCTCGTTACGCCCTCTTGAATGGCCTGGACCGAGCCGTGGTACCGTCCTTTCATGACCCTTTTCAGTCGGGGGAAGAGGAAGAAGTCTGAAGGAGTGACATCTGGGCTGTAGGGTGGCTGGGGAAGCTGTTTGATGCCATGTTTGGTCACGAATTCCATGACAGCAAAGGCGGTGTGGCTTGGCGCATTGTCGGCATGGAGCCTCCATGATCCTGATTCTGACCGTTGCTCATCTTAAACTTGCTCTCCCCCCCCCCCCCCCCGAAACAATTTGTGACACTCAAAAATACTTGATCGACCCATGGCATCACTCCATAAGCAGTCTTGATCATGCCATGGTTCTCACTCGCAATTTCACCCAGTCTGACGCAAAACTTCACCGCATAGTGCTGCTCTGACAAACGATTCATTGTGCAGATAACAAGGCACCTTCTTGACAGGTGTTCACCTTAACCCCACAAAGCCCAATGTATCATTTTTGATACTATGAATTTGATGCCTAAAAATTCAAATTTATGTGCTAATGACCTAAACTAGAGCCCGTACTAGGGTTTTTGATGTGCTGGAGGGCGTTTACAGTCTTGATAGTACAGCAAATAAATTACAAATTAAGTAATTACCGTACTAATTAATGTTTACTCAATAACATTTCATTGTTTTCCTTGTACCAATAAACATATCTCTATGGCCAGAAATAAATGTAAAACACGCTGTTTTAATTGGCTTTGATGTGGAATGGTGTTTGGGCTTTGTGGGGTTAAACTCGATCTACACTCCGTGAAAGCTTGGAGACGACTGGCGACTGGTGCACTCGTATCTAAGACCACCCAACACTCAACCAGTGCAGTAACATCCCCTTCCTTCACGTTTTGGCGGGAAAAAAATCCGTCCTACTACTTCCCAGACAAACCCTGTGCATCTGTAGAACCAGCTACCAGTACTTTCTATGCCTGATCATGCTTATTTGTGCAGTGCTGTTGTACAATACATATTGACGTAATGAATGTTTTGCACATTCGAAGTAACTGAAAGATGCTTGTTTTACAATTGTCCCCTTTGCTTTTTTGTTGGCGTTAGTATTGCTTGTTATATTTTGCGCATGCATGCCTTTGGAAGTTTAAGGGTTGAATAAATGCAAATCTAAGTGCAAGAGCTTTTTTTTTTCACCTAGGACTCCTATCGAAATGCGACTGCCACAGCTGGCAATTCAACCCCTCACCTTCCATGGCCACAGTGGCAGGTGAATAAATTGAAGAAAAATTTTGTTGTCGACAGATTTGTTTTTTATTGTCTGCATGTACGTAAAAATTGCAATAAATTAGTGTGTCATTGCAAAAAAAAAAAAAAAAAAAAAAAAAAAAAAAAAAGCTGTTTGTGGCCCATTATTGAATAAACTGCATATTGTGCATACTTGAAATACAGAAATTTCTGTTAAAATACCAGGGTGAAATGTTCTTGCAAGTAGCATGGTACTTCATTACTTATACAGTAATCAGAGAGAATATCGTTATATATGGTTAATGTGATCACAAACTTATTAGAAATTGTTATTGGAAACATTTAGGCACGGATGTTTCTGCACACTTGATTAACTGTGAACGTGCAAGAACCATTCATACTTCAAAGGTGCAATCGTTCAGAAGAAGAGATGCATAACTGGCTGACTTCACAGTTTTGATTTACTTTTCTTTAACGTGTCCTCTACTGTTCCATCTACATAACAGGCTATTTGACTGCATTTCACACGGTTGCACAAGTTTTACGCAACGGTACAGGAAGATGCGTTGTCATTGTGCCACTATAGCAAGCCAATAATATAACTGTATAGTTAATTACCGTTAATAATAATATGGGGTTTTACGTGCGGCCGCCGTGGCTAGGATTTTATCCCGCGACCTCGTGCTTAGCAGCCCAACACCATAGCCACTAAGCAACCACGGCGGGTGTTGATTACGGTTCAAAGAACAGATCATTAGGATAAAAAGTCCTCAATATATTCAAGATTTATTGGACTCTGCGTAGGAAAAAAGAAAATTCTCCACCACAGAAGATACAACTTAACGTGCAATGAGTATTCGAAAAGAATTTGACTCTGTTTAGTCAAGCCACGGAGTTAAATATGCTATCGTAGAAAATTCATTACGATAGCCTGTACGCTTGGCATGTCAAATTTAATAAGCAAGTGAGGTCAGATAACCTTACAAGATGCAAAACCAAAAGGAAAAGAATGCATCTCAACGGTCGCGCGTTCAGCGCAACGTTGAAACTTCGGGTACTTTGCTGCCTTGTCATTTGCCCTTGCAGAGGTTGCAATTATATAAACTGCTCCGTACGCGCGATTTCTGTATTCTACTAACAAATTAAAATTGTGACGACCTCAAAAGGCCATGTCGTCTTGTCGCGCTCGAGCACCTCGTAGTATTCGGAACTCGCATAGGTGTGTCTACAGCATACGAAGCAAAGGTGAAAATGCATTTCGTTTGCTACGTAGCGCGTCAACGAACGCATAAAAATGGGAGAATGGAATTTATGGCACAAGTTTTTTTATTCTCCCTTCGCATACGTACCGGATTCAGCAATCCACTCCGCGCGCATTGCACTTGTTGAGCGAGACGCCATTTTCCAAAACAGACCGCAAAATAGCTCTCGGCGCAATTTCGACGGAAAAATCACAGCGATCGCTACGACGTTGCGACGCTGCGACCAACCGGTTGGTCGCAGCCGAAAATCGCAGATTCGGCCCTGCGACTACGATTTTCGTCGCATGCGACGGAAATCGCACTTCCGGTGCGAAAATCGCACTGCAAAATCGCACCATGTGAAACGGCCTTTACGCTATTGGCCACGTTCAACGACTGCTTTTCGTCGACGTCAAGAGTCGGTCGGACGCCTCTAACAAGGCATCGAATAATTACAGAGGATACGGCGAGACCGATTCACCAAAATCCTTATCGTGTGGCTCCCAGAGAACGTGAAGCCATACAACAACAGATGACAAAAATGCTTCAAGACGACGTGATCCAACCATCAACGAGTCCCTGGGCATCCCCTGTAGTTCTATAGTCAAGAAAAAAGACGGCAGCTTGCGTTTCTGTGTGGACTACCGAAAACTAAATCAGGTGACGAAGAAAGGCGTGTAGCCGCTTCCCCGCATCGACGATTCTCTCGACAGGCTTCGACACGCACGTTACTTCTCTTCAATGGACTTAAAAAGCGGCTATTGGCAAATCGAGGTAGACCCCAGAGACCGTGAAAAAACTGCTTTTGTGACGCCAGGAGGCATATACGAATTTAAGGTTTTGCCTTTCGGCTTGTGCTCTGCCCCTGCTACGTTCCAACGCCTCGTGGATACTGTGCTTTCGGGTCTGAAGTGGAAAGCCTGCTTAGCGTACTTCGACGACGTCATCGTGTTCACCACAACGTTTGAAGAACACCTCGAACGGCTTGAAGCGGTTCTGCAGTCCATACGATCCGCCGGCCTCACCCTGAGGACAAAGAAGTGCCACTTTGGCTTTGCGGAACTACAGTTTCTTGGTCACGTCGTCAGTCACGCCGGTGTCCGCCCAGATCCTGAAAAAATTATCGCCGTCGTACGGTTTCCCGTACCATCCGATAAAAAGGCTGTCCGGCGGTTCCTCGGCCTCTGCGCCTATTACCGGTGGTTTATTGCAGACTTTGCTCATATTGCGTCGCCGTTAACTCGCCTCACGAGAGACGACGCTGCTTTTGTATGGGGCGACGAAGAGCAAGGGGCATTTAACGTCTTGCGGCAACGTCTCCAGACACCTCCAGTGCTTGCCCGCTTTAATGAGACCGCTCCTACATTGCTCCATACGGATTCCAGCAATGTTGGATTGGGAGGTGTTCTTGTGCAATGGCCGAAATGGGAAGGGTGGACGATAAGAGAAAAGGGTATGTGCCAGGTGACAAGGTGTGGATACAGAATTTCCTGAACAATAACCCCGCCTGGCTACCCGCTGTAGTAGTGGAAGAATGCGGCAAGAGGTCCTTTGCAATGATGACTCAGGATGGCTGCTGGGCGGTACAGGCGTCATGTGGATCATATAAAAAGATGATATACGTTGATTGAAAACGCAGTTCAAGGAAGGAAGGAAGGAAGGAAGGAAAATAAGAGGCGAAAGGCAGAGAGGTTAACCAGGTTAAATGTCCGGTTGGCTACTCTGCACTGGGGGATGGGGTAAGGGCAGAAAAGATTAGCAAACAAGAGAAGATTAAATAGAAGAAAAACAAAGCAAAAAAGAAAAAAAAACACATCTGTCCGCACAATTCTATAGTTTTTCATGGAGTCCTGTATCTTTTATAGCGCTTTTAAAGCAGTTCGTTCCGACGTCGGCTGGGACCAGGGACCAAGAATTCTGGCTTCCGTAAGGGGACGGCTGTCTATCTTGTCGAGCGTCGTTCTGAGGACTTTCCTTTGTGCACTAAAACGACGACAATCACACAGAAGATGTGCTATAGTCTCTTTGCACCCGCAAGTTTCACAATCTGGACTTGTGGCCATTTTGATCAGGTAGGAGTACGCGTTGGTGAAAGCTACTCCAAGTCTTAGGCGACAAATGAGAGTTACCTCCCGTCGTGGTAAGCCATGTGGAAGGCGGAGCTTCAGATTAGGATCCAGGGAACAGAGGCGCTGGTTCTTAAAGTCCGTTGAATTCCAGTGGGCTAACGTTAGCTCGCGAGCAAGCGCACGGAGCTTTCGTGCTGCGTCTGTTCTGGACATAGGGATAGTGTCACAGCTGTCCCCGATTCGTCGTCGGCGCGAAGTCGATCGACGGGGTAGACAAGCTGGTTGGTCGTTCCGTACTCAAGCGAACACAGTGAAAAGAGTCAGAGTCGGGAGTAAACAAAAAAAAACAAGATATTTATCGACTGATAAACATACACAAGTTAATAAAATAAAATAATAAGAAAAACACAAGAGAGACTAACACACCTGAACTTAATATCACACAATGATGAAGACAAATAAATACGAGCAATTAACAGTACATATACATATGAAACAAGGCTCGGATCAAATATACAATAACACTTAACAGTAATTGACTAAAGCAAAGTTCCAATGAAAACAAAAAGAAACAAACGATGTCATACGCGTGGCCGGGCAGCAGCAGCAAGTCCATAAACCATGCAGTCGACGCACAAAGCTTTCCCGAAGAATGCTGGCGGCCGATCTTGTCGAGGTGGATGCGAATTGCTGGGCTGAGCTTCCCGGGAGTCTAGATTGGACGTCTTCTCTCAAGCAGGTTGAGCTAACTTGAGGCGAACTACCGTGAGCTTCGTTGCAGACGCTGGTTTGACGTCTCGTACGTCAACAAGTTCCTCGGAGTTCCGACGTGGCCAGGCGGCCCAGGCGATACTGGACGGCACTAGCCCCCCAACGGCTTCTCAGCAGCGCATAGGTTCAGCTTCTAGACTAAATAGCAAGGCCCAAAACGTGCGCTTAAATAGCCTCTCCTTTCCCTAGTTCCTTATGTAGGGAAACTGCCGCTATGTAGAGTTCTCCGTATTCACGGCTCCTAGCTCCCAACAGTCTTGGCCGCTCCCCTTTCACCATGGACGAAGATTCTCCTCTCTCCCAATGTCAAGGGCCAAGGTCGAACCCGGCATACCACGCAGACGTACACGCACACTGCGACACGTGCACGCACAGACGTACACGCACAGACGTACACGCACACGTACACGCGACACGCCGTAATCGGCGTGTCGCGTCTGGAATCGAGATGGCAGCCCGAGCGGCCACGACGCTTTTGACGCCCGTAATTCGGCGTGTCGATGTCGAGTAAATTATACGCTGCACAGTCAGGAGCCCACGTTTTTGACGCTCGTAATTTGGCGTGTCGTTAATCAGCGTCCAAACCATTCGAAAATATGCCGCTCCGTGACAGATAGCGACGCAATCGGTACTGGTATGTGAAGATCGAGCGGCTGCGTTCGCTTGCTCGTTTCCAAAGATACCACAGTGACTTGGCAGCCATTGAAAGACGATGTCATGTCCTTTGTCAACTGCCTGATGGTAAATTTCGCGTGTGTCCGCGACAAGTCGTTCGTGGGGTCCGCGGCGTAGTGCAGAGAGCAAACTCTGGAGGGCGGCCTTGTAATCGCAGAAGATAGACCATTTCTGGGGCGGTTCCTGTTCGATAAATTTCATCGCTGCACACAGAGCTGTAAGTTCGACAGCCGTCGTCGATGTCAAGTGCGATGTCCGGAATTTTATTACTGTAGATTTTGCTGGGACAAATACTGCAGCTGCTGAACTGGAGTGCATGACCGACCCATCTGTGTAAACATGTAAGCGGCCACTGTGGACCTCATGTAGTAGCAATAATGCTGCCTGCTTCGATGCTGCTGACGGCATTTGTGCCTTCTTCTTTACGCCTGGAATGGTGAGGCATATTCGAGGTGAATGCAGTGACCACAGTGGTAACAAAGGCCATGCTGCAGGGACGTAATTCGATGGTAGCGATGCTCCGTGTATAGTCAGGAGACGGCTAAAACTCGTATGCGGCCTAGTTGTTTGCAGGCAAGCAAGATGGTGAAAGGGCGTCCTTGCGACATGTCGAATGTGCACTCTTAGAGCGTCGACTGCAAAGTACGTTGATACAGGGTGGTCACGTGCTATGGCGATTGTGGCCGCTGTGGATACACACTTAGGGAGGCCGAGGCACGTCCGCAGAACTTGGGCTTGCATACTCTGGAGTGTTCGAAGGTTCGTTTTACTGGTGCTTCCCAGCACGGGCAGGCTGTATCTTAGGAAGCCCATAAATAATGCATGGTACAGCTGTAGCATCGATTGCACAGATGCACCCCAAGACTTTCCGCCGACAAATTTGAATACATGTGCTATTGCAGTCAACCTCTTTTTCATATATGAAATATGTGGCGTCCAAGACAAATCACGATCGATGATGACTCCAAGGAAACGGTGTTTTGTTTCGTAAGCAATTACTTGTCCATTTATGCGTATAACATATGGAGTCATTGTTTTGCGTGTAAATGCGACTAATCGGCACTTTTCGGAGGATAATTCTAGACCTTTCATACGCAGATAGGACGACGTTTGTGTGACCGCCTTCTGCAGTCTCGCTCGTATCTGCGGACGAGTTACGCCGGCCGCCCAGATGCAGATATCATCTGCATAGATAGATATATGAACCGTCCTTGGCAATGATCCAACAAGGCCTAGCAGTGCTACGTTGAAGAGCGTGGGGCTTAACACTCCGCCTTGTGGCACACCTTTGCTGGTGACATGGTGGGATGTCCTTCCATCTTCTGTAAGTACGAAGAAGGATCTATCCTCCAAATAGCTGTGAATCCAGCGCAGTGCACGGCCACCAATGCCCACATCGATCAAAGCATCGAGGATTGCTTGGTGCGCTACATTATCATATGCGCCTTTCACATCAAGAAACATCGCCACTGTTAAACGCCGCTTATCCAATTCCGTCCGACAGGCTAATCCCCGACCAAGAAAACGTGCTGCCATACCCTACGTTCCTGGGATAAGCGAAACCTTGTCTCGTGTGCTGCGCACTTATGACGTTGAGGTTGCACACGTGCCTGTGTGTAAGCTGAGGCAGGCACTCGTGGGCGGTAAGGACAAGCTTCCGAGAGAATCGTTTCCTGGCGTGGTCTACAAGATACCCTGCGCAGATTGCGACTACGCATACATCGGTGAATCGGGCAACTTTAGACAGAGACTGCGGCAGCATCAGAACGATATCGAAAAGAAACGAACAGTTTCGAATGCCCTTGCCGAACATACGGTTGCAACAGGCCACAAGATTGACTGGGAAAAGTAAAGAATTATCGGCCAAGAAAGAACCTTGAAGTCACGTCTCTATCTGGAGTCGTTGGAAGTACAAAAAACACGTCACACGCTCAATCGAAGTGAGGGAACCCTCCCCCCGTCGTACACGCGCTGTTTGCGTCACGTGCGGAAGAATACAAAAGCTTACACGAATTTTCCTTCACCTCATTGTGAACAAGGCTTCCGTAGCGAAGCCGAAACGTCTTTTATTCAGTTTTCATTATTCTTTTTAGCTTTTCTTTTGGTCGGTGTCTGTCATTTTTTTGCTTCAGTGTTTGTTTGTGTTCTGTAAACTACCCTGTCGTAGTTTTGTATACTTGTTGCACATGTTATATTTCATGTGTTTGCCTTGTTACGCGAGATATGTATTTTTGTATAGTACAAGTGTACTTGTAACGTGAAAGAGGGGCTGTTGTGCAGTCCAAGAGTACCTGTGTGACTTGTATTTGTATTCGACGTATCGCGAGTCATGTGTAATTTGTGGTGGACTGGTTTATGGACTTACGGACTCGTGCGTAGTGGACGTTTGTGCACGCTTCTTTTGTGTTTTCTTGAATATTATTGCATAATATTCTTAAAGTGGGGGGCAGTGTCACAATAGAGCGCGTAATCCAAGCGCGCGCCGCGTGTCACACAAGCCAGCGAAAGAACACGCCGGGCCCACGGCAACTTCAACAGAGGAGGAGAGCGCATACGCCTCAAACAGCAGCATGAACAACGGCGCATAGACGTCTAGAAGAGCATCGACGAAGCGACGTTAACCGGAGAGAGAGCACACGCGCGCGCCGAGAGTCGAGAGAGGTTGCTACAGCGTGAGCGTGCGCCCACGGGGTGAGTCATCAGCCCCCCCCCCCCCCCCCCCCTCGTCAACGCTCCGACGGCGGCGGTCGAAAGTACGAGAATAGATCTAGAAGATTCCTAGGCTTTCGCCATCTACGAGATCACGACTCCGATAGGAAAGTTCGAGAACGCTTGTGGAAGATATATAACCGCCGTGCGAGAATCATCAGTTCAGTTCAGTCCGCACCGCTGAAGTGATGTAACGTGAAGACCGAGCGTCTGCGGCAGTTCCCCGGCAAGCTAGTCGACGAGTTCATCGAGCGTCTGCATTTCCGGAAGAAGTTCCTTCTTCGAGATTTGCCCCGAGCTACGCCGAGATCGTCTGACAAGACCAACAGGGGTGAATACGATTGGACACTTAGTGTTCCTATTCATTTTGTAATTTACGTGTTGGACTCTTATTGCTTGTCGTGAATTATTTTTCTTGTGTTTGCTAATACTCATCTGAATTGTATTGTGTTGTGTCTAGCCTAAGTGTGCACGTGTGTGTGTAACTGGCTTGTGTGAAGAATATAATTGGTTGTGTTTTGACAACTCTGGGCTCTGACTCGGTCTTTGGACAGCAACCGGCGTTCGCTGGCGCACCAGAGGGCCCATTCTTAATTGTCCTTGCTTTTGTGGGATTATTTTCGGAAGCTGATTAGCCGGCTTTGGAATTTGGTCCGGCGTCTGCGCCTCGTTCACGGGGTCTGTGACAGCGCCACGTTCTTGTAAAATATGACTCAACTTCCATGTACGAGACTTTCATTACTCAGCTATTAACACTGTACAAAAAACACTTCCCGTACGTTGTGCGCTGTAGAAGTAAGAAGTCAAGAAAGCCATGGCCAACCAGTCATCTTCGTAGCCAAATCAAACTAAAGAACCGTCTTCACTCGGACTTTATCAAGCAGAAACCTTACCAAGTGGGAAATTTTTAAATAATTTCGAAATCGCTTGGATGCTAGACTTAAACGCGCAAAGGAAGAGTACTCTACTACTTATTTCTCTGTCGCGGCCTACAATACGAAGCTGATGTGGAAACATCTAAAGGCCATGATTAATCCTAAGGCTGACTGTGCAATTTTAAGCCTGTGCGTAAATGGTCTAATGAAAGGTGGAACAGACTTGTCAGATGCACTCAATTACCATTTTATTGCGGTAGGCCAGTCAAATGCTTACAAGGTAACTCCGTATCATATTCGGGGAACCAGTACATTATCTTCTAGTATGATGTTTTTCCCAACAATGATTAAAGTTATCGCGATATTCAACAGCTTAAAAAATTCAAGAACGCTTGACGTAAATGACATTGTAAATTCGCCCTATAAAATATATAATAGACATCATTGCTCCTATCCTGACCCAGATGTATAACTCAGTGCTCGAAACTATAGACGGTTTCATGCTCGCGATAACAGCAGCGAGCGCGGCGTCCCCAAGAAACTTCCGGTCACGTGCCTTATCAGTCTGCTATGTTTTAACGCATGGTTGCTTCTTTGCCAGTTACACTTCGCAGCTACGTCAGAGGGCAAAACCGGAAGCCGTGCAGGGCCTATGTTTGTAAACAGTGAAAGAGTCTATAGCTGCTTTCCACAAAAAATGCAAACGGCGAAGGTAATCGCGGTTCACAAGGGGGGTGATAAAAGTAATCTAGAAAGTTTTAGGCTGATATATATCTATACTGCCAGTTTTATCCAATGGATTGGAAAAGATTTTACAGGTGCGACTTTTTGGCCTTTTAAATAAACACTCTCTAATTTTTATGGCCCAATATGGTTTTTTGAAAGGCAAGTCTACAAAACAAGCCCTTCTTTCTCAAATATAGCTTATAATTGATGCCTTTGAAGAAAAAAAAAACCTTGTCTTAGGTGTATATATTGACTTCTCGAAAGGTTTTTATAATCTATTGTTACGCTGCGTGGCGGAGCCGAAGAAGAGGAGATGGAAGAACTGCTCGCAGTGTAGAAAATGCCTGACTGCCTGCGATCTCGTCTCTGCACCCCACCCTTCGATTAAACCCATCTCATCCGTAACACTATTATTGTATAAACTGGAACAGTATGGCAAGCGTGGGAAGTCGAATGACCTTCTGCGTTCATATCTACAGTACCAAAGTCAGTTTGTCTCAAATTATAATTTCAATGAACACTCTACAAACATTAATAGTGGAGTCCCTCAAGGTAGCATACTCGGGCCGCTCTTATTCATTGTTGTATGAACGACATTTTTTGCTCTGTTACAAATTGTAAATGGGGTGGCTATGCCGATGATATAGCACTTTTTTTTCAGGGGTATAAAGCCAGATAGGTTGGTGTCTTTAGCAAATGATGTACTTGTACAGGTATCAATTTGGTCAGGAAGAAATTGCTTGAAAATAAAAAAAATCACAGGCTACATTTTTCCCACTAATCACACAGTTGTTGAATTGACAGCGATCTTGATAATGATGTAGTTAATATTCCTAACGAGATTAAGGCGTTGGGAGTTACGTTTTCAGATACTATCATGGAACAAGCAAGTGGAAGATATCTGTAACAAGTTAAATTGCGTCACTGGACTGATTAATAAAAACCCTCAAATATTACGAGTAAAAGGTAACGTATGATCTACAATATATTATATTTATCAACTCTAAATTACTGCCGCCTTGTATGGGGCAACACATCAATAGATAACATTAAAGAAGTCAGTCTATGTCAAAAGCACACAGTTCGTGCAGTTGCTAACGCTCGTGCAATTGCTAAATTATAACGTGAAAAAGATTGAGGAAGCAGTAAAATATGGACGCTGCATGAACTCAGTGAGAAGAAAACTTGGCATAGGACAAGGCAAAATGTATGCACTGAAAGATAAGCAGGGTAATATCATCAGCAATTTCGATGACATAGTAAAAGCAGCGGAAGAATTCTATACTGAACTGTACAGTTCTCAGAGCAGCCAAGCTACTTTCATTCGACGTAGTGATGAACTGGATACAGAGGCTACTTCTATAATTAGCGATGGGGTTAGAAGGGCCTTGAAAGAGATAAACAGGGGAAAAGCTGCTGGAGACGATGGAATAGCAGTCGATTTAATCAAAGATGGAGGAGACATCATGCTTGAAAAGCTTGCGGCCCTTTATACGCAATACCTCGCGACTTCAAGTGTACCAGAAAGCTGGAAGAACGCCAACATTATACTCATCCATAAGAAGGGAAATGTTAAAGTATTGAAGAAAAATAGACCCATTAGCTTGCTTTCAGTATTGTATGAAAAATTAACCAAGATAATTTCCAATAGAATCAGGGCAACACTTCACTTCGTCCAACCAAGAGAACAGGCTGACCTCAGGAAGGGAGATTCTAAAATGTATCACATCCATGTCATCAATCAGGTAATGGAGAAATCTGCGGAGTACAATAAACCTCTCTATATGGCTTTCATAGATCATGAAAAGACATTTGATTCAGTAGAGATACCAGCAGTTATAGAGGCATTGCGTAATCAAGGAGTACAGGAGGCATACGTGAATATCTTGGCAAATATCTACAAAGATTGCACAGCAACCTTGGTTCTCCACAAGAAAAGTAGAAAGATACCTATCAAGAAAGGGGTCAGGCAAGGTGACACAATCTCTCCAATGCTATTCATTGCATGCTTAGAAGAAGTATTCAAGTTCTTAGACTGGGAAGGCTTAGGAGTGAGGATCAATGGCGAATATCTCAGCAACCTTCGGTTTGCAGGTGACATTGTCCTATTCAGCAACAATGGGGACGAATTACAGCAAATGATTGAGGACCTTAACCGAGAAAGTTTAACAGTGGGGTTGAAGATTAATACGAGTATGCAGAAGACAAACATAACGTTCAACAGCCTGGCAAGGGAACAAGAATTCAGGATTGCCAGTCAGCCTCTAGAGTCTGTAAAGGAGTACGTTTATCTATAGTCAATTACTCACAGGGGACCCTGATCATGAGAAATAAATTTACAGAAGAATAAAATTGGGTTGGAGTGCATATTGGGTAAAATTGGGTTGGAGTGCAGTGGCACCGCAGAAGCCATGTCACCTGTAACTCGTCTTCTGTTCCTTGAACAGGTGCTGTTGATCTGCGCATCTTGCCATGAGAACACATACCACACGTGTATCGCCGGACTGGTTCCTGACATGGCCGTCCTCGACTGGGAAGTGCCTGTCAGTGACACCCTCGGCACTAGATACTACGGAAGCATCACGGGAACTTCGTCCTGTCCTATAAAGGCAGCGGATTCAGCAGCCTGCATCAGTGGGCACGGTGGCACCGCAGAAGCCATGTCACCTGTAGCTCGTCTTCTGTTCCTTGAACAGGTGCTGTTGATCTGCGCATCTTGCCATGAGAACACATACAACACGTGTATCGCCGGACCGGTTCCTGACATGGCCGTCCTCGACTGGGAAGTGCCTGTCAGCGACACCCTCGGCACCAGATACTACGGAAGCATCACGGGAACTTCGTCCTGTCCTATAAAGGCAGCGGATTCAGCAGCCTGCATCAGTGGGCACGGTGGCACCGCAGAAGCCATGTCACCTGTAACTCGTCTTCTGTTCCTTGAACAGGTGCTGTTGATCTGCGCATCTTGCCATGAGAACACATACAACACGTGTATCGCCGGACCGGTTCCTGACATGGCCGTCCTCGACTGGGAAGTGCCTGTCAGCGACACCCTCGGCACCAGATACTACGAAAGCATCACGGGAACTTCGTCCTGTCCTATAAAGGCAGCGGATTCAGCAGCCTGCATCAGTGGGCACGGTGGCACCGCAGAAGCCATGTCACCTGTAACTCGTCTTCTGTTCCTTGAACAGGTGCTGTTGATCTGCGCATCTTGCCATGAGAACACATACAACACGTGTATCGCCGGACCGGTTCCTGACATGGCCGTCCTCGACTGGGAAGTGCCTGTCAGCGACACCCTCGGCTCTAGATACTACGGAAGCATCACGGGAACTTCGTCCTGTCCTATAAAGGCAGCGAATTCAGCAGCCTGCATCAGTGGGCACGGTGGCACCGCAGAAGCCATGTCACCTGTAACTCGTCTTCTGTTCCTTGAACAGGTGCTGTTGATCTGCGCATCTTGCCATGACAACACATACAACACGTGTATCGCCGGACCGGTTCCTGACATGGCCGTCCTCGACTGGGAAGTGCCTGTCAGCGACACCCTCGGCACCAGATACTACGGAAGCATCACGGGAACTTCGTCCTGTCCTATAAAGGCAGCGGATTCAGCAGCCTGCATAAGTGGGCACGGTGGCACCGCAGAAGCCATGTCACCTGTAACTCGTCTTCTGTTCCTTGAACAGGTGCTGTTGATCTGCGCATCTTGTCATGAGAACACATACAACACGTGTATCGCCGGACCGGTTCCTGACATGGCCGTCCTCGACTGGGAAGTGCCTGTCAGCGACACCCTCGGCACCAGATACTACGGAAGCATCACGGGAACTTCGTCCTGTCCTATAAAGGCAGCGGATTCAGCAGCCTGCATCAGTGGGCACGGTGGCACCGCAGAAGCCATGTCACCTGTAACTCGTCTTCTGTTCCTTGAACAGGTTGGTTTCTATTCGTATTATGGTTACAAGAATGATAATCGCTTCGTTGTAGTGCTGCCGTGCCCAAAAGTGCTTTATTTGTCATTCGCTTCTTTATGTTTGTTGTTATCTGGTGACATTGAGACGAATCCAGGTCCTAACACCGCAACGCTCTTGAAAGAACTGCTTGACGGGCAACAAGTCATCAGAACGGATTTAGCCGCCTTGGGCGAAAGAATTAAACTAGTTGAGAAGACGGTGCAGGTTGTTAGGGACCATGGCAAAGTGATAGCCGAGTTTAATAAGACAAACAAAACCCTGAACGCGTCTGTAAAAACGCTGCACGATAGGCTTGTGTCATTGGAAGACAGAAGCAGACGAAATAACCTCATGGTTTTCGGAATTCCGGAGGGCGAAAAAGAAACAACAGAAGAACTGCCTACAAAAGTGCTTACCGATTTATGTGATAAACAGCTGAACGTAACTCTGCACGCTGTTGAACGAATACATAGGATCGGGAAACGGCAGAGCAAACAAAGGCGACCTGTTATTCTAAAGCTTTACGAGTCCAGAGAAAAGTCAAAAGTATACAAAAACTGTAAAAAACTAAAGGGAACTGGTATATCTATTGCTGATGGCTACAGCAAGGAAACAGTTGCCAAACGCAAGCTTCTTTGGAATTCTGCGCAGGATGAACGAAAACAAGGACAGCGCGTGCGTCTGAACTATGATAAACTCTTCATCGGTTCTGATATGTACAGTTGGAACGACGAAAAGAACCGTCGAGTCAAGGTTAGGCATAATAAAAGTACTCTGTCAGCAGTAAGCCAGGACTGAACGAAACAGAGAGGGCACAATGAATTTCGTCTAGTTAACTTTAATGCTAGAAGTATCGTGAATAAGACTGCAGGCTTAGGGTACATTTTAGTCAATTATGATCCTGACGTTCTTACGATCACAGAGACATGGTTGCGCTCAGAGATTCAAGATAATGAGATAATACCTCCCGGATACAAGATAGTACGTCGGGATCGACAGTCTCGAGGAGGCGGCGTTGCAATAATAATGAAAGAAAATATTGAATTCAAAACACTAAGCGGTATCCCAGGACACGAAAGTCTTTGGTGTGAAATGAGTATTGGAACATCACCAGTCCTTCTCGGTACAGTTTACCGACCTCCAAACTCACCTGTCTCATTCTTAGAGTCGATACAGAGTTACTTAGAAGCAAACAAAAAGCGCAGCAGCCGGCTACTCCTAACCGGCGACTTCAATTTACCTGCAAATAACTGGGACATATTCGCAACAGAGTCGCGCGAGCAGGCACACTGTGATTTGCTCCTTGACATTGCATTCACCCATGACCTTTCACAAGTTGTTCGTCAAAGTACGCGAAAGTCAGGGGAAAGTTCGTCTATCCTGGATCTGGTATTCCTTGACGGGCGCTTCGGCCAGTTTGAAGTGTCAGTTGAGAAAGGTATCTCAGACCATGAAGTTGTCTTCGTTCAGATAGCACATAACGAAACAATATCAAAACGTAAAGAGGCGATTACATATGTTCCCAACTTTTGTTCCCACACATATGTTCCCAATGACCAGTATCATTGACTACTTGTCATTTGCACTGGACAATTTTGATTCTCGAGGTGACATCAATACCATGTGGGAATCGTTCAAGCATATGAAAGAGAATCTAACTCATTTCTTCAGTCATGTTTAGATTTTTCTTTATCTCAACTTATCATGCAACCAACACGCCGCACTGCCACTTGCTCGAGTATTCTCGATCTAATCCTTACTAATGTTCCCGATATTTGCGCCAACATTAGACATTTAGATGGTTTCTCCGATCATGACGTCATTACTGGTAACATAGTGTGTCCACCTATCAGTAGGAAAATCATTACAAAGAAAATTAAATGCTATAATAGAGCTAACTTTGATCGAATAAACGCCGATTTATATCTTTTTGCAGATCAGTTTCGTCATAATTACCTGTCCCGTACAGTTAACGATAACTGGACTGCGTTCAGAAATGTGTTTACTGGCCTTATTTGTAAATATATACCGACCATAACGATTAGGAGTAACAGTTCTACCCCGTGGTTCAACCAAAAACTGCGGCGCCTAAACATAAAAAAAAATGTTGCAGTGGCTTAGCTCGGCTATGCCAGGATATACGTAGCGTTAGCAAAGGTTCAGCTGATTATTCTTAGCTTATTCTTAAGATTATTCTTAAGATAAGATTATTCTTATGAGTCAAGCTTCTCCGTTCTTCTGCGCTGTGGAGCAGCATTTGCGCTCGCCTTCTCCATGGCTATACCACACTGGCAAACGCCAGTCAGAAGCGCAGCGGCTCCAGCGCAGTGTCAGACGGCGACTGCACAGCGAGCGCGCGCCGGCGCCAGTGCGTCTGCCACGGCTACGACGTCACTCCTCTGGAATGCGCAGACCGGCGGCGGTGAGTCGCGCGCGGCGGCGGCGGAGTGCGCGAGAGGTGCCGGCTCCGGTGGCTCCGGTGCGCAAGCCGTGTGACATCACTGATCCTTGCGCATGCGCAGCACGGCTCTTGATGTGCCGCGCGAAACGGGCTTGGCTAGGCCAGTGTAGCTAACGCTACAAAAGCGACTGTATAGGCAAGCCGTCAAATACAATCGCTCATCATCGTGGCTTAACTACAAACAGTGCGACAGGGAATACCAGGCTATGCTTAAAACCACTCGCCGTCACTTTTTCAGCCATGACCTATCATCCATGCTGACTAAGAACCCTCGTAAATTTTGGCAAGTAATCATTCCAAACAATCATCCTGATGTAATGCTTACTGATCACACAGGCACCACTATTCCCGAGTCAAGGTGCGCACAGGTATTAAACGACACATTCTCGTCTGTATTCACCCGCGAGGATATCACTTCATGCCCAGTCATAGGTACACTTCCCGACATCGCGATGCCGCAGATAATTGTTAGCGAGTCCGGTATCATATCATTACTTAATAATCGTAAGGTGTCATCTGCAACTGATCACGTCGGTTTCAACAACAAGTTACTCAAACGTACATCTCAAAGCATCTCGGGAATCTTGTGCGCTCTTTTTTCGCAAACTTTGTCCTCGGGCCAAATTCCTAATGACTGGAAAACAGCCAAGGTCATACCTATTTTTAAATCTGGCGACCGCTCATCACCACTTAACTATCGGCCGATTTCGTTAACTAGCACCGTCTGCAAACTACTAGAGCATGTCATACATTCGCAAATCATAACGTACCTAGAGGAGCATAACATAATCTTCAAATATCAGCACGGCTTCCGCAAGGGATATTCATGCGATGGGCAACTAGCTGGATTTACTAATGACTTGCTTTTATGGATTGATGCTGGAAACCAAGTTGACGCCATCTTCTTAGATTTTTCGAAAGCTTTTGACCGCGTTCCTCACCACAGGCTACTACTGAAACTAAAATATCTTAACATTCACCTAGACGTCATTGCATGGATAAAAGATTTCTTGTCATATCGAACTCAATTCCCAAGTATTAATAACTACAACTCCTCCTCTATTCCTGTTACTTCCGGCGTTCCACAAAGGAGCGTGCTTGGCCCTTTGCTTTTTTCTAGTTTATATTAATGATTTGCCTAACTGCATGACATCCCGGGTAAGACTGTTCGCCGATGATTGCGTTATTTACCGTGAAATTACTACTGACACTGACCATGAAGCCCTGCAATCTGACCTAGATGCATTGAATACATGGTGTTCTGACTGGCAAATGACCCTAAATTATACTAAAACTAAGTGCATGTCATTTTCACGCTCCTCTTCTCGCATTTCCACGTCATACTCCCTTGATAATAATACTGTTGAGTTTACTAACACGTATAAATATCTAGGAGTCAATTTTCAATCGGATCTGACATGGCATCATCACATCAACATTACTCTTGCATCTGCTAACCGCACTTTTGGTTTAATCAAACACAGACTAAAGCAAGCGCCTTCACACCTAAAGAAACTCGCGTACACCACTTTAATCATACCAAAAATTGAATATGCATGTGCCATCTGGGATCCGAACCAGGACTACATCATACGTAACATTGAATCCTTGCAAAGCCGTGCTGCTCGTTTTATCTTTTCAGACTATTCCCCGTACTCTAGTGTTACATCTTTAAAAAATCGTGCCGAATTAGATTCCCTATCATTACGACGGAAACACGCGCGGCTGTCTCTCTTTCGTAAACTTTATCATCACGAGCATTTACATGATGACTTCTTTCTATCACCCTCCGTCATTTTTCCTCGCCGAGATCACCCTTTCAAAGTCAAACGGCCAATGTGTCACTCAGCTCTTCACGCGCAATCATTTATACCCAGAACCATTCTTGACTGGAATAACCTACCATCAGACATTGCTACTGAAGTTCACCCCGATAAATTTCAACAAAAGCTGCGTACGCATATTCGAATGTGACGTGTTTGCGCAATGTAAAACTGTACTTTTGTTTTTTCTTTTTCTGGTGCCTTCGCTGTCCATCCGATATTTTTTTGCAGTTATTCTCTTGTTAATGCCTCTTATGTATTCGGAATTTCAGGTGTATCAAGTGTTCAAATGTATGCTAATTTTGTGCTACTTCCGTTTTATCCGAACTTTCACTTTTTTTTACACAAAGTTGTGTCTGCATATTTTGTCGCTTTTGTTGCATTTTTGTCATAAAGTGTTATGACAGTATGATCAGCTATCGCCCCCCCCCCTATGTAATACCCTCTACTGGAGGGCCTTTAGGGGTATTTTGAATAAATAAAATATTATTTTCCATTGTATTAGCCAATTCGTGCCACTTCGTAAAAGAAGGAAAACTAAATGGAACCCTTGAATCAACAGGGAAATCATCCAACTAAAACGTAGAATAAGCCGCCAGAGACGGAAACTAACAAAAGACCCCGCAAAAATAACTGAGTTGTCTGCACAATTGCGTTCTTTGATTACTGAAGCCAAAAATAGATATTACAAAGCAACATTGACAAATTTCATGAGGTCGTCTCCCGATAATTTCTGGCGTCACATGTCGAAAAAGGACAACGAGTCTCATAGCATTGTAGTATATAACATTGTAGTTACTGATCCTGCAGTGATTGCTTCTTCTTACAACGAGTTCTTTCAGTCGGTGTTTTCTGTTCCGTCACAATCCAGTATTGAATCCATACTACCTCCATTGCTTCGCTCGGAAGAGATGCCAGCCGTTGAAGTCTCGTATGAGGGAATTGTAGTTCTTCTACTGAACACTGACGTCAGAAAGTCGGTAGGCCCCGATGACATACCGAACGCATTTCGGTGCAGGTATGCGGAATGGGTTGCGCATTATTTAAAAATTATATTTGACGCGTCACTAGCAGAAGGCCGAGTTCCTGATGACTGGCTTACGGCAAAGGTTATACCTGTCACAAGTCTGGTGATAGACAGATAATTGAAAATTATCGTCCAATATCGCTGACCTGCGTTTGCTGCAAGCTCCTAGAACATGTTGTAGCCAAGTCAATTTACACGTACATCGAAAATGCAAACTCATTTTTTCCCAACCAACACGGATTCCGATAGCGCCTTTCCACAACAACACAGCTCCTTGAAACAATCCATGACTTTGCCAGCACATTAAACAATAAGAAACAGATAGATGCCATCTGTCTTGATCTGTCAAAAGCATTCGACAGAGTGCTACATGCAGAATTGATCGTGAAACTGACTGATATGGGAATAAACGCGAAAGTAGTAAAATAGATAACCGCGTATCTCCGGGGCAGAACCCAATGCGTAGAAGTGGAACACATTAAAGCAAAGCCCTTGAAGGTGACGTCAGGTGTCCCGCAGGGGTCTGTGTTAGGTCCTGTACTATTTTTAGTATATATTAATGACATTTCCTCTGCAATTGACGAAGGTATCGCGGTGCGACTTTTCGCCGATGATTGCTTATTATACAAAGAAATTAATAGCACGGAAGACCAGCAATTACTCAGTGACGCTCTTAGGGCTATAGAAAAATGGTGTGAAAAATGGAAAATGAAAATAAATGAGAGTAAAACTGTTGTATTGCGCATAACGAATAAAACAAATAATATTTTCGATTTTAATTACACTTTGAATTCTTCGGTGCTTTCCACGGTTGACTCGCTGAAATACTTAGGCATACATATATCCGCGAATTTAAGCTGGTTAAATCATGTTATAAAAATATGCGAAACTGCGGAAAAGAAGCTTTGGTTCTTGCGACGGAAATCGCAGTTAGCCTCACAGTCGGTAAAACCAACAGCTTATTTAACGTACGTTCGGCGCACGCTAGAATATGCCAGCATAAGCTGGGACCCTTATCAGTCAGGGTTAATTGAGAGGCTGGAAAGAGTTCAACGTCGAGCCGCAAGGTTTATTTTATTTCTCGCACAGATTCTGTCTCCGAAATTCTCAGTTTGCTGAACTTGCCTACGCTCGCTGAACGCAGGTGCATAGCTAGATTAAAGTTCTTTTTTTCTTCTCACTAAAAACACATTTAACATCAATAGTAAACAGTATTTGATAGCACGACAAGGTAGAACACTACGGAAAAGCAACGATAACACTTTTCAAATACCCCCAATGCACATTAACCCTTACACATTTTCTTTCTTCCCAAGAACCATTAAAGAATGGAATGAATTACCAGTGTTAACGCGAGAAAGCACCAGTGCAGAACAATTTGAGAAAAACTTAAAGCTATATTGAAAGGTGCACGCATGTATACGTGCTCACCGCTTCTTTCTTTTTTTTTTTTTCTTCTTTTTTTTTGTGCATGAGCTCGTTTGTCAACACTGCATTTATAGTCTTGTATTATTGATCGGAGCATGTGCAGAATATTTCGCTAATGTATGCTTTTGTTTTTTTTTTCTTTATCTTTTTTGTTCGCATATGTTCGCTTATTCATGTACACCCTTATTCAAGTACTGTACTAATTGCCGCAATGCGGCTATTGACCTGTTTTTTTTTTGTGCTCTATGTAATCTTGGAATTTTCATGTATTGTACTAATTGTTGAAGTGCTGCTTTTAACCCACCCTGTAACGGCCGACAGACCAACAGTTTGAGTAAATAAAAAAATAAAAAATACGGCAGGCATTACCAAATCCTGACTTGGGAGCTTACCACTGTCGTTGAAAAGAAAAGTGTACAATCATTGCATTCTAGCAGTGCTAACATAGGGGGCAGAAACTTGGAGGTTAACAAAGTAGCTCGAGGACAAGTTAAGGACCGCACAAAGAGCGATGGAACGAAAAATCTTAGGACTAACGTTAAGAGACAGGAGGAGAGCGGTGTGGATCAGAGAACAAACGGGGATAGCTGATATTACAGTTGACATTAAGCGGATAAAATGGAGCTGGGCAGGCTATTTATTGCATAGGATGGATAACCGTTGGATCATTAGGGTTACAGAATGGATACCAAGAGAAGAGAAGCGCAGTCGAGGACGGCAGAAAACTAGGTCAGGTGGAAGTTAGTTAAGAAAGTTAAGAAAAGTTAGTTAAGAATTAGTTAGGAAATTTGCAGGTGCAAGCTGGGAATCAGCTAGCGCAAGACAGGGGTAATTGGAGATCACAGGGTGAGGTCCTGCAGTGGACATAAATATAGGCTGATGATGATGACATCTCCTTATTTTAACGCATTTAATGAGCTAAACGTTGATATTATCTATGCATTCCGTCTTTCCTGTACTTACCGTCTCACCATTAAAACCAATAACACGGACTTCATCAGTTCGTTTCGTTTAACGAAGCGACTATACTTATCCAACAGAAGAATTCAAGATTCTTGGATCCAGTGATTATACCGCACAGACTGTGGAAATCAATCACTATCATTCAAACTAGCTGCACTCTTAAACAAATATGCCAAACATGGCATAATCGCTGTGGCTGCATCGACGCGCACGTTGTTTTTGTTATTATCAGGTCAAGATATGACTTAGCTCACATACCCATCAAGTCGTTTGCCGGCTGCTGTTTGCGTAGTTTCAGCAACACTGCGTATTATTTATTGCAGCAGTCACAAAAAGGCTGTCAATTGTAATTCTAGCGCATTCTATTTGTCAATGACTATTATTTTTCTCGAACGCTGTTTAGTTTTGGTGGTACAAACTATTTACTATACGTCACACATTTTTCTCTTTTTCTGTCTGTCTTTGTGCTTTTTCTTGACATTTCATTCTTTTAGAATTCTGGGGTTAATTTGTGTTACATGTGAGATGAAATGGCACACTGTTTCGTTGCCTATTTTGTTTAGATTTCACCTGCTCGATGCGATACTGACTTTTCAACCTCATGTATTACGAGATGTTTTAAGTGCGAAGCACTTTAGGGGCCCGGGCTGTCGGCGTCCATCGTGATCACGCTCAAGAACAAGAGCTCAAAACAGAGTCAAAACAAGGGCAGAATTGATCAAAAACGGTTCACAACAAACTAAGATGATTCAGAATAATTTAAAAGGCAGAAATAATCAAGAATTAAGCACATTAATTAGCAGGAACTCGTTAACCGGGCTGTCGTCATCAGCGTCCGTCGTGATCACGCTCGAGAGGAACTGCTCAAGACAAGGTTAAAAGAAGTGCAGAATTAATCAAAACCAGTTCAAAATAAATTAACATGATTCACAATAATTTAAAAGACAGGAATACTCAAGCATTAAGCGTATTAATTAGCAGAAACTTGTTAAAATCAGTTAGAAAATACCAGACTGGTAGCAGCGCAGCGCAATAGAGGGCGCCACCACCACACGAACGCTCGATTGCTCCTCCCACCAGCGCTACTCCAGCACCGGCGCATCCCTGCACTTCCCCAGGTTTCACGTTAGTGGAGCTGCATTAGCGCTGGATTCGCTGGACGAAGACGGATCGGTTCGAGCACGGGCTTCGCGAAGAAGCCGCGCGCTGCAGACGACGTTCTTCTTCTTGTCGCGGACCGCTCACGGACCACTGGCGAGAGCACAGGCAACTTATCTATCTGGCTTTTTTAAAAAGTTTTTTATTCAGAGCTTTGTATTCGTTTTGATCCTGTATTTCAGATATTTACACGTTGTATGAAAATCTAAAACCCATTGTGCTCTTTATTAAGTAATTACAGGTTATTTGTCTATCTTTTGTCGAAGTGTATGTTTTTTTCAATAAGTATGTTTAGTTGTTTCCAATACACAAACAAATTATTTATAAGTGTACCGCGGCTAACTTGCTGCTGGACATTGTAGGGGGCCGGAGCCTTGTCAAACTGCAGTTTCTGGCTTTTTTTCTGTCAACCTCATATTTCTCGTGGAGAAATAAAAGTTCCTTTTGATTGACTGATTGACGTTCCCCTGTACTCTCCTCGTAGAAGCTAACGCATACGCAGAAACCGTGCCACCTTCACGAACGGCCCAGTTTTATGATGTTTTAACATTTCTGCGGCATAATATAAATGCCCTTGTCGTTTTATTATAGACCACGTGATATAAATTTTGATACGTAAGATTGCATAACACTTAGTCGCAGATCACGCCACGATCCACGTATCTGTGCGGTACGCCCGTTCATGTAGACCACAAAAATAAGCATGCCGTATGACGGACGCAGCAGGAATCACCCTGTTGCCGTTATACGATCGTCGGCAGCGTCCTTGTGATGTTGCTGCTGTTGTCACGTACGCGTCACACACAACCACTCGATTTGCAGAAACGTGTTGTTCTACCAGGTAACGCTTTGTGGAGCCCCAAACACAGCTGGATAGCCAGTGTACTGAAAAATGCTTCGCATAACATCGGTTCCCACAGCGCGAGGAATCTGAAAATATTATACAGAGGTACGCAATGAGTCAGGAACCTACCTACCGTAAAGTGCCTTGAATGGGATATTGAATGCTTGGCATTAAAGTTAAACGTTTTGAACATATTGATAAAATCGGAGTCGGTTCAGTCATAGGTAACTGTACAATATAGAGAGTTTAATGTAATTGAAGCTGGAAAAATCACAGAGAGAATTACACGTATATAAAACTTATTAGCTTCGGCACCCGCCGCGGTTGCTCAGTGGCTATGGTGTTGGGCTGCTGAGCACGAGGTCGCGGGATCGAATCCCGGCCACGGCGGCCGCATTTCGATGGGGGCGAAATGCGAAAACACCCGTGTACTTAGATTTAGGTGCACGTTAAAGAACCCCAGGTGGTCCAAATTTCCGGAGTCCCCCACTACGGCGTGCCTCATAATCAGAACTGGTTTTGGCACGTAAAACCCCATAATTTAATTTTTTTTTAATTAGCTTCGGCAGGCTAGATCTGTCGCCGCCTTGTTTCGGAGCAGATTCCAGTAGAAATGATCATCATTATCGTTACGGCATACGGCTTCCTTTAGGGAGACAGAGTTGCGTGTTCCACGAGATGCTCGCACCACCAGACTCCGGGCGCCCTGAAATTGTTGAAAAGCGCGATGGCATGCGGAAAAGCCGCCATTATGGCAGATATAAAAAAAGCACCGTGACGGTAGTGCCACCATCACGCAACCGCCATTTGGCCCTTCCTTTGATGAGCAACGTCCAGACAGCTGCTTCCAAAACTGTGTCAATACACAAATTGTAGTACAAACATCTTTCTTTTTCGTAAATTGAGCTCCTTCCCAGTTGCTGATGGACATCTGTTATGACAGATGGTGGCATACGGTGTACGCCACGGAGAATACAGCGCTAGGCGACGTGTCAGCACAAGAAACTGAATTTTTTTAACAGCGAAGCTGTTTTAGCTAACCGTAAAAAGTGGCGCCTGCTGTCGCAAAACCTCGCCGAGCTATGACGTCACTGCGTTGCCTAGCAACCACCTCGCGAAGTAGCGTGTGCCTCCTCCTCTCCGTGCCGTGCACATGTTGCCTTGATATGGGACGTTAAGGAGAGGGAAGGAGTAGCATGCGCGGAGCGCGTGTAATGCTCGGGAGAGGGAAAGAGAAAGTGAGAGCGAGATAGAGAGTGAAAGAAATTGTAGCAGTACCAACGAGGCAACGCGCAGAGCTGCTGTTGACGCCGCCGGCGTTCCGCGTTTCCCGCCGGGGAAACACGGGCGGCGTCGGCAGCAACTCGGCAGGTTTCGACTAGCCACGCCCCGGTAAGTGTGGAGGCGCAGCTTGGCCATGACGTCACCGGGGAGATAAAGCTCGAAGCTGCCGCGACGGCGGCACAACTCTCGTTCACTCTGTGGCGAGTACATGCAGCCTTGACATGGCACGACCACAGAAGATCCCGACACCCGAAGAAGACGCCGCTCATCTTGAAGCGCGCCGCGCGGCCAAGCTAGAATACGCGCTTCGGCGGCGAGCCGATTCGGAATACCGTGCCTAGCAGCGCTTAGCATTTCCTAGCAAAACTTAGCCAAACCTAGTAAACCTGGAGGAAGCCAGGTCGATCACCAGCTCCGCTGTTTACTCCAGCCTTGCACCACTAGTGCAAGCTGCCCACTTTTTTTTTTTAATCCGATTAGCATTCTTCGGTTACTTGACGCAGTTCTTGCTCTGCTAGCATCTGTGCATACAATAATTTCCCCAATCTTTTCAATAAACAAACTAGGCAGAACCTATCTCAATATTACTATCGATGGTAGTGCGTTAGCATTGAATCAATATAGCCACACAACGTACTGCCGCCATCGAAATGAGTTATGTATGAGGCATGTACTGCCGCAGGACCAAGAATACTAGGCGACATCTAGCGCCGCCACCCCGAAGCCTGGGGGGCATCTGAAATGCATGGCGCACCGGTGCGTGCGAACGCTTCATGCGGCAACCGGGCTCGCCCTTCTTTTTGGCTCCATCTAGTGGCACTGCCGAGAAGTCCGCGCGTGGCCTCGGAGACGAGAAGCGCCGGTGCCTGCGACCGCTGAGATTTGTTGCCTCGCTTGCTACACACTCAGTGGCACATACTCAGGAACCCAAGTTGGCGGGACGTTCATTAAAGAGTGGTACACAGCCAGTGCATTCATAGCGGAGCTCGCCAAAGCGCTGGAGTGAAAGGCGTTCATTGAAGAGCGGCACCTACCCAGTGCATTTGTGGCACATCCTGCTAATGTGTCGCGTTGCTGTCCTTGAGGAACCTTTCGTAGCGAACGCTACACTGGCCGCATTCTCGCCGTTTCGCTGTGGCTGGTGGCAGCCCCGCGAGCTGAGCCGTTGCCTAGCAACCGCCACAGCTGGCTGGCAGTGTTTCTTTCTCTATGGTCTGACCCCCCCGCAGCGTCTTACCGGCGTCTGACCACGCCGCAAGCGGCGTCTGACACGCGTCTTTCGCCCGCCGAACTGCTTCACTGGAAAGGGTCCGGAATGCCAAGCGCGCGAAGCTAGCGTCGGAGACTGAGGAAGAACTAGCCGTTCGGTTCGCAAAACACTTAGACTTGTCGGCTTATAATTTATACCTGGCTCATATAGATGAGTGTATACCTAAGTATAATAATTACAGCTAAATCAAAGGCTAACCAAGTGAAACCAAGACTTAACCAGGCTAAACCAAGCTTTCGCTTTGCATATCCAGGGTATAGCTGAGCTAAGCCGCAGCAATTTTTTGTCTTGAGTTCGATCCCGCTCAGCATCGGAGAAATTCAAGGGATGTTTTTCGTTATTGTACATCCCAGTGGCACATATCTAGTTACCCAAGTTGGCATCAAAGAGGTTCATTGAAGAAAAGTAGTTTAATGATTGGAAAATGTAGAGAGGTCGGCCGGAAAATGGAGCATCTGGCCTGCTACTCTACGTAAGGGAAGAGGGGAAGAAAGAAGGTCACAATTGAAGACCAGCACAAACCGCGTGCGTCGGTGTTTCTTCGAACAGCGGTGCATACATCCAGTCCTGTATCTACAGTGACTCATGCCGGCGTGAAAGAGCTTCGTTGGAGGTACACATTGCCAAATACTCAGTTTGGTCTGAGGGTTGGTTTCGAGTCCTGTTTCGAAAACAGCCGCTCGATTCGCTACCCATTCGACCGCGGTGACCCATGTAGGTGGGAGAGCGGTTAGATACAAACATAGATACAAGCACAGCCACCGATAAGTGCGTCAACTACCTTCAAACAACTTAAATTACTCACGCTGCACTCTCTGTTAGACTGTCGTTAGCCTATCGAAAAGACGTGAAACAAAATCAGTCATACATTACGTCTTTAACGCAGTTAATTAAAAAAAAATGTCACAGTTTCGCCCTAAGGGCGAAGCAATGAATGCGATAGCAACACAGCAATGTCATACGAAGTAAGGTGAGCGGCTTTGGTAGCAACAACACGCAGAACTGTTGTCGACGCCATCGGCGTTTTGCCCGCGTTAGCTCAAAATGCGTGCGGCGTTGGTGACTGTTACTGGAGCCTCTGATATAAATAGGCACTTGGTGCCGCAGCTAAACGTCGCCTCCCTTCCCTCCCCCTCCCCCACGGCCTCTCGCGCGTCTGAAGAAGGCGCGTTTGCTCTACATATATGGTGATTGTAAAGGAGAAACGAGACGCCTACTTCTGCAGCCCTTAAGCGAGCACGGCGCAGAACGCGCGTTTGTTCTCCGCCGCGCGTTCACTCCCCGTGAAAGACGCGCCCCTCGCGCCCTTTCACTCGCACATACAGCGTTCGGCGCGCGGCGACGATTTCATCTCCAAATGACGTCATACGGAACCTCACGGCGACGGCGACGGCGACGGCGACGGCGACGCCGACGGCAGAAATCTGCTTTTGAGTGTCCATATAATTGCTATCGCAATAATAGAACAGAATACAGTACACGGTCACCTGAACACTGGCATGTACCACATCCTCGCACTAATTATGTTTTTCAAATGTTACATCATCGCTTACCACGCTTGTTAAACACACTCATGCGCAATAACATTGATGTCATTTCTTGTCCTGTTTCGCGTTTGTATGAGTTTTTCAGTGATATTTGATCATGATGAATTTTTCCCCGTTTTTGTTTGCTCATGCATAAAACTGCTATTTTCTGTTTGTAGTGTTTTTCTTATATTGATTTTTTATGGCATAAGTTTAAGCCAACATTGCATTATATTTCAAATGTATTTTTGTTGTCAGTCCTGAATTAGCGCCTGTGCCTGCCGCTGCTGCCCTCAGACTGGGTTTTAAGGCCCGTCAAGTTGCTGTGCGCAACTTTTTCCTTAAGTCCCCCATAAATTGTACATTTATGGAAATAACGGCAAATTAAAAAAAAAAAAGAATTCTAACGCACTAAACCTTCAAAATGTCTCCCGTTCTGAGACCCCCGTTAAACAGGGCGCAGCCGCACGGCGCTTCAGCGATATACGTCACGAATGTACTGGGTATGCGAATTTCTCGATGAACCCCTTTCATGCCAGCTTGGGTTATGCTGGCAGCAAAGAAACACATCTCCCACGCAGCGCCTCGAATCTCGAAGGCCACGCGCGTACTTGTCGGCAGCGCCGCTAAATAGCGCGGCTTGTTCACAGGGAGAGAGGAGGCAGTGCACAATCCCGGAGGCTGCGACGTCGCAGCGTGTCGAGTCCCGCTGCATTCGTCGCCTTATACACGGGGCGGCACTCTGTTTTGTCGCTACATTGCTTCAATGCTAAATGCATTACCGTCGACAGCCCTTGCCTGCGGCCAAAACTTCATTTTCTTAACGTTCCCTAACGGCATAAAATAATTCCTTGAGAACAACTCCAACTACCATAGCTCTTATGATATGTCGTAATTTTCTAATAAAGTTGTCCTCGAGTATCGCACATTAAGCGGGTAGACCATGCCGGTAGCGCAGGTGGATCACGATCGTTTATGTCACGACGAGCTTGGCAGCTGCGAACGCGACGGGTAGTTTTCCTTCGCAAACTTGGCTCATTGCGCGCAAGGTTACAGACCTCTGCTCAACTCTTCTCAAGTAGGGAGCACATACAGTGACTCAACGGAGCGCTAGCCCCAACATACCTGGGCACGAAGCATGTGAAGCGAAGGATGTGGCCTGAACGTCGTCGTGACCGAAAGAGTAGATGGGTAGACAGAACAGCTTTCGTCGCTCGGCTGTGCTCGCAATAAAAGTGAAATGCCCCGAGCCTACGGGCGGTGAAAGTCTCTCCCAAGTTATACTCACCGCGCGGTCCATGCACCAGCGAGTGGATTTGCGAGGAGCTCGATGAAAGCCTTGGATGCAAGCAGCATGCCCAACGGCCGCGTCCCGTTGGAGCCCCAGCGAAGCAGCTCATCCGGAAGGATTGGTACTGCATGAACACTCGTTTGCTAAGGGTTCGCAATGCCTGATGCGAACACACTGAAATGCTGTCATGACTAAGTTCATAGCATTGACTGTTCGTCGAAACAAAAATTTATGAAATTGGTGAAAGGTACAGGTGCTCGGCGGTAAAGCCAATTTTATTTTCACATGGTGCAGGTAATGATTGGCCTGATATATTGTTGCAGTAGAACCACTGAGTGGACAGCTCGGCCAGTTTCGGTATCTGGCAAATAGAGTCGCCACGTTTCTGGTGGCCAACGAAAAATTAAGAGCATCTTGCACATTTAGCTCTAACTTGGGAACCTACAAATAATTAAAGTAAAATTACGGAATGGTGTGTAGAAAAAAAATGTTTTCTCGCATTTTGTTGTTTTCCCATGCTGTTTCATATTTGGCCGCTCTATGGTTGCGCAAACGGGCAATGCTGAATGGCAGCCGAAGCAATAACCGCTCTCGCGGTTATCGCATCGGCTGCCATTCAGTTCGTCTGCTCCTGGAGTTTTCTGCACGCGTGCACGCCTTTGCCTTCGACTGCGCTGCAAGATTTTGTTTCTGTATTGGCAAGTGTCCCAGCAATGTAAGAAAAAAAAAAGAAGAAAGGGCCACAAGGCGTCCTGCGCGGCTCTACGGTGGGTCAACATGGGGAAAGACAGCAGCGCCACTTTTTTTCCGCTTCCAAGAGAATGAAAGGTATGTAGTCGCTGTGCAGCGAATAGCTGCTATTTCATTTCTTTATTTGTTTATTTATTAGTATACCTACATTTCGCCCATTCGGGCATTACAGTAAGTGGGGGGGGGGGGGGATTACATAATGAAAACACACGAAGCGTGCACCACATACATGAGTGAGTATTAAAAAAGAAAATGTACAATGAGCACGTCTGCCGTATTCGCATGTAAAAGAAAACGCGGTAACTATACAATTCAATGACGGGTGAAGATACGTAAAGCGAATGTGGAACCTATCCTAGAGGTATACAACCAAACAAAATGGGAAGACAATAACAGCACTGTTAAGCTGCTAAGCCAGGACGCCACATACACTGATTATGACGCGTAAAATTGCATAGATAACATTTGTGCAAAAAATAATCAACAGAACACACATAAAGAGAGACATCGATAGGCTAATCTACAATCTACAAAAGGCGAAGCAGAAGATCAGAAATTGTGTTGTCTGTTTCTGCCTGCACGACGTCGGCCGAGACGAAGACAAGTTCCCACGCTGAGGTTTCCCGTGCTCATTCACTGTTGATTAGCTGAATGTTAAGCTGAACTTATTCTGAGAGTACATTTCAAAATCTTTTTGGGAGCTCACTGTGCTCAGGTTTGGCATCTGCCGTTTGAAGAGAAAGAAAATTTGTTTTAGTGATTTCTCAAGTTTGTGAAGTGTGAAATAGGCTGGCCGGTTGCGTGAGCTTGCCTTTTCTAGATATCTCTTATGGTGCAGGGCTAGCTTAGTTATTGAGTTCATGCAAACTGTATATGAGCCTCTTGTTGTAAACAAATGTAAAATAATGCGCATTTCCAGATCTAATTCTAATCCTACCACTTGCCATGTTAACGTTCCCTTCGATTTTGTCATGTCATATAAAGATCTCGGTGTACGCATTACAAATAACTTTAATTGTACCATTAATATAGAGTACGTCATTAGCAATGCTAATCACATGTTCGGTTACTTACGGCGTGACTTTTCCAAAGCACCGTCTACTTTAGAACTACAGCTTTACAAGACTAATTCGCTCGAAACTTGAATATGCATCTGCAATATGGGATCCCAGTCGCGTAAATCTTATTACTTCACTTGAACTAGTACAAAATAACTCTACTCGTTTCATTACTGCTAATTATAACCTTACCGCGAGTATAACCTCAATGTAAACTAGCCTAGCACTCATTCCACTAGCTAATCGCCGCAAAGTCAGCCATCTTTTGCTATTTCATAAAATTTTCTATCGCATCACACTTCATGACGACTTCATATTGCGGCCTCAGTGCATTTGAAACTGCGTCGATCATCGCAGTAAGTTTAGGAATTGATTCATGTAACACGAAGTCTTTCTTTCAATCTTTCATCCCCCGTACATCTACGAAATGGAACCACCAAGTATCGTAGCCATCACAGATAACAAACGTTTTTGCAAAACATTAGCTAACATTGTATAATCAGGAGAATCACTATGTTACAAGAAATCACTGCACTTGTTTGTTTTACTCCACTACTTTGTAATCACTCCCCTCTTTAATGCCATGTGGCCCTGAGGGTACTTTAAATAAAAAATAAAATAATAAAATGAAGAGTCACTGCCAGAGTTTCAGTCAACATGAAGTATCTTTTCCTTAAAATTGCATTAAAATTCGCAAAGCGCTTTTGATCGTTTTAATATTCTTTGCATTTTCATGTAACAAATTATCGTTGTGAGGGAGCATGTGATGCTTCGTGGTACTAATGCCCGTCAAACTGATTTGCAAAGAGCAGATGACAGAGTTTGTGCATTAGCAAGTAGGAGCTTGCTACATTGTTTCTGTTCTGGATGTCATCTCTATAATGACTCGAAAAGAAACAAGTTGGGACTCAACATGTTACTTCTCCAATTGTCATAAAACGCCCTTAAAAGCAACTAAGATTTTATGTCGAATTTCTTATTCCAGCTCGGTACGATACAGAACTGTATATATATAGACTGCTGCTTTCCTAATAGGGCTCACACCTCTCTATCTGGTAAACTTCCAAACATTTCATGGTGAGGCACGTAGTTCAAGAAGACCTGTTGTCATTATGGTGACAGTTGAGCTTCTTGTGGCTTAGCGTGGGCAGCTTGCCGACCAATAATCTCTCTTTTGTCCGTCTTCCTGAAAAGAGAAATGACAAAGCCATGACACACATGCAAGCAAAAAAATAGTGAAACAAAAGTTGTCCCATAAATGAAAAAAAAAAAAAAAAATCACGGTTCTAGTTGAAGTGTTCAGAAACACCCGGTGAGGATTCAGGCCCTTGATGTTCCTTCCAATAGAGACACGTTCCCAGTTGACTTCTATGTCCAGAGACGATAGAGTCCATAGGGATGAGTCCAAATACGAGCAGCGTTTTGGAGGCTGGAGTCGAAAGAAAAAAGAGCCTCAATTACGATGGTGGAAGTGTGGGTGAGTTTGTGATTCATGTATGACAAAGAACAGAGCAAAAAACGCTCCATGACAGAAAAACACGCACGCACGCACGCACGCACGCACGCACGCACGCACGCACGCACGCACGCACGCACGCACGCACGCACGCACGCACGCACCACGCACCACACACACACACACACACACACACACACACACACACACACACACACACACACACACACTGTTTTGAATGTGCATTTCTTTCAGTTGTGTCCTTGTGTGGGCTGTGCTTAGTCAAGCCTCGATTAGATGACAATTGTTTCTGCCAGATACTAGTAATAAACACAGTCATTTTATTATGTCTCAAATGCAGTTAATCTAAGTGTATCACCGGAAGTACACTTGTCGCTAATGTGCAGTGAATTTATCGCGGTGTATTATATATACAGAAGCAGCCAAAACTTTATTATTTATGTTGTACTCATGTTAGCAATTTTAGCCACTTGGCAAAATAGCAAGAGCCTCGTTTGAATTGCTTTGGAAGGGCAATAACTTTATAATTATTACTGTTTTCTACTAAGAAATGACGACAGGAATCTGCTTTATCCGCCTCACACGCAACGAAATTTAAAGTTGAAAATGCGAAGCACTGCTTTTTTACTCACCGGGGCAGAAGCCCTGGGGCCTGGGCCTGGGCGCTGGGGCTGCAAGGTTAATCCGCTTTCGTGGGTAGTCTTCAAGCAGACTGTGCTCGGTTCCAGCGATGAATTTTCGTGCTGGCCAGCTCTTTTTTGTTTTTTTCGAGCAAAACGTCATCACGCGGCCAGACGCGGGAGATAACGGCGGAAGCCGTGCATGAGGAAGAAGATGCGGTCACTGACCAAGTCAAAGTAATACACAGAGACGTTTCGGGACCCGTACGGGTTCCTTGTTCACACTAAGCAGGCAAGAGCCGTAAGTCACTTTTTATACTAAAATGTGACGTAATGAGCGGGTGTAGCTGGCAGGGAGATTGCCATCTGTCCTGTTGATAGTGTCCTCCGTGGTCTGAATAAACACTGATTCTAATAGTAGTCTTGTGGCCGGATTCTTCTCCTTGGCTATTATAGTGGCGTTATCCCAATTGATGCAGTGACCGTGATTATCGGCGTGCTCTGCCAGTGCGTTCGACGCTTTCTTGTTGTTGCAGACGTCCCTCCGATGTTCCTTTAATCTTCTGGTGAAGTTGCCAGTTTCTTTGCCAGTTTGATACGTTAGTTTTTGCATTATATTGCTGCCCAAGCACAAAGAAACGCTGAAAGATGGGTAAGCTCCATGCAGCACAACACTGTTGAAGTTAAATAGAGTTTAAGTGCTTTGCGTGGAAAATGAACGCAAAAAACTACAGCGCGTAGCAGACGACCCTCGCTTCCCGCGCGCTTCGCGAGCACGAAAAGCCCACGGGTCCAAGGGACTTTAAGGGGTCCTAGGGTGCCTCGATGCCCAGCGCCGCCGTCCGCGCTGGCATCGAGGCACCCTAAGGGGTCCGGAGCAGCAGCGGCGCGGCGCGGCAGTTCACAAAAAATGTGGTTGATCCCTCTTATATAGGAATCGGTATAGAACACGAAAGTGAAACGTGTCTTCACAGAAGTAGTGTAATGTTTATTGCACATTGATATATAATGTCTATTGGTGTTTTGTGGCTAAAGCGCCCTTAGGCGTTGATGCACCCACGCTGACGCCTGGTGGCACGTCTCCTCCATCACGACTACCAACGTCGATGACCATGAGCAACCGTCGTGCATATGGAAGCTGCACTACGCTGCACACGCTAGCACAACGCGAAAGACGAAGCACGTAACTGACACACTAATACAACGCGCAAGACAAAGCACGTAACTGAATCGTCACCGAGTCAAATCAGCGCGTACAGCGCGTCGTAATTGCAGCCTCCGCGGTCAACTTCAGAAACATTTTCAGAGCTAATTGCGGAGGCCACGCTCCGCTGTGCTGAGTACGGTGAACGCCACCTAGGTGGCGTTGGTAGTGCTTCTTGATGCCAGCGTCCCTTCGAATGCTGGCATCGAGGCGTCGTAGTGCTGAGACCACCGAAGCGTTCACTGTCGGTGCGCGTTAGTGTCATAATGCAGTACTTCTCTTTTCTGCTCGTAGGCGGCGGCACCGCCCCGAGCAAGAGCGCGGGTACACGGAGGAGTGTTAGATATATAAGGCGCGTCTGTGTAGCTCTCTGCAAATGCGTTTGTGGCGCAATGGGTTAAACGCTCGGCGATCTATCGTCGCGGACCGAGAGGTCGTGGGTTCGATTTCCAAATTTTGCATGTTTGTGGAACTTTTTCTTCTGGTTTCTTTCTTTGTATTATGTTCGTGCACATTGTAAGAACGTCATATCCGTGACGGAAATACGTCAGTGAAGTCTTGGTGGACCCCGGCATGAAACACTTTCGTGTTAAAAAAGGCCCTCGCCGGAGCCGGCGCTTTGGACACTCTCTCATATTCTAGGTCACTCTACTCTGGAGTAGAGTGTAGTAGACAATAGACAGTTTTAGTTTAGCGTTAGCGTAATAGCGGGGTTACGGGAAATAGCGTTACCGTTCCGCAAACGAACTTTGCAGAAAGAGAGATTTAGTATAGCGTGATAGCGTAGTTTACGTGCGGGACGCTATTCCATTACGCTTTGAATTTCGCATATAGGGCACCTAATTCTATGTGTGTGTGTGTCCGGAAAGTGCGATAGGCAGCGCAATGGAAGCCAGGAGCGCGTTGTATTTTTACTTCACATGTCCGTCGATCTGCAACGAAACAGACAAGCAGTACAAGCTGTCTACCATAGCCTCCGAAATTCTCAATCTCAGAGGCCATATGCCGTCGTCGCGCCTATCTCCCGACTTTATCGACAGGTGGCGCTCACATCTCGTAGAATTTTTTTTTTTTTAGGCTTAGGCGCGTTCGAAACGAGAAGCGATCTCGTAAACTCCGCTAAATTATCCATAAAAATTTATTGTCGATCATGCCTGAAGGTAAGCGAAAGGCATTTACGCAGTCATTTCCTACCAACGAAGTCAATTATTCAACAGCAACTCCAAATTCAGTTTGAAGCGGGCGGCCGGGACCGCCGCCTTGTTTTACGTACACTACGTAAACACGCTAACACGGTAACGTTGACTCTGAGAAATAGCGTGCGCACGGTAAACGGTATGGGTCGTTTAGCGTTCTGCGCATGCGCATTTCGATCCCGCTATTCCGGTACGCCCGCTATTCCGGTAACCACGCTTAACTCAAACTGTCTAATGGTCGAGTGGGCCGAACGGCGCTCTCCCGCTGCATGAGGCGCCGCGTGTGGAAAAATTGTGCGAGGGCGCTGCGAGCAAACTGGACTTAGGGTGCCTCGATGTCCTCCTCGCCCGCCGCGGGCGAGGAGGACATCGAGGCACCCTAACTGGACTCGGGCGGAGACGCGCTCCGCGGCATACTCAACGTACTTTCGCTGCGGGCGCCGAGGCCGGTTGCGCATAGTGCGCTCTTAAAATAGTGCTTTATTTCTAGTGCAAGTTTATGTTTACACCATTTTGCCAAACATATATATTTCAGGCATGGATTATACAACGCGACGTCTTCAATTTTGCTGTCGTTATCAAGCGCGTCGTCTGCTAGCGAGCACGCGTTCGCTACGCGGATCCTGGCGGACGGCCAGTTTTATTGCGATAGCAATTATATGGACACTCAAAAGCAGATTTCTGCCGTCGCCGTCGCCGTGAGGTTCCGTATGGCGTCATTTGGAGAAGAAATCGTCGCCGCGCGCCGAACGCTGTATGTGCGAGTGAAAGGGCGCGAGGGGCGCGTCTTTAACGGGGAGTGAACGCACGGCGGAGAACAAACGCGCGTTCTGCGCCGTGCTCGCTTAAGCCCGGGATACATGGAGCGAACTTTCTCGACGAAATTCACGCGTCAAGTAACGACGCGGCGACACGACGCAGGATGTTCGCTGTGTCGCGATACATGCGGCGAACGGCGCCGCGCGTTGGCCGCCGTGTTGGCGGCGGTCCCGGCCGCCCGCTTCGAATGCATTTGGCGTTGTCCTTGTAGAATTCACTTCGTTGGTAGCAAATGACTGCGTAAACGGCTTTCGCTTAGTCTCAGGCCGCTTCCACGACAGAGTATTATGGATAACCTTGAGTAGTTTTCGAGATCGCTTCTCGTTTCGAACGCGTCTAAGCCTAGCGAAAGAAATATCCGATGCCATCGCCATCTATCGGGGAAGTCGGGAGATAGGCATGACGACAGCATGTGGCCTCTGAGATCAGAAAATTTCTGTTGACGGTTGTTGTAGAGAGCTTGCACTGCTTGTCTGTTTCCTCGCAGATCAGCGGATATGGGATGTACAAATACAACGCGATTCCTGAGAGATCATACTAGGAACTACTCAATGGGTGCAGAGACATGCAGACACGGCAACACCAACGCGATTGCAGACGACGCGAAAAGGCGCGCGCGCGCGAAACACCAGCATGCATTGCGACCGGAACTAGTGCCTCCTGATTGACTGTCGTCCACCGCCGCGCGCTAGACGCTTCCGGCGGCGGCGTTCGCCCGACGAAAATGTTTGGACAGGCAGATCGGCTGCGGACGGCATATTTCTTGACGCCGGCCGTCGGACGTTCGCCGCCCGACGAAGTTCTTCGCTCGGACGCCGGTTATTCGCTCCATGTATTCCGGCCTTAAGGGCTGCAGAAGTAGGCGTCTCTTTTCTCCTTTACAATCACCATATATGTAGAGCAAACGCACCTTCTTCCGACGCGCGAGAGGCCGTGGGGGAGGGGGAGGGAAGGGAGGCGACGTTTAGCTGCGGCACCAAGTGCCTATTTATATCAGAGGCTCCGGCAACAGTCACCAACGGCGCACGCATTTTGAGCGAACGCGGGAAAAACGCCGATGGCGTCGACAACAGTTCTGCGTGTTGCCGATGCTGCTGCATGTCCAAGTTTATACAGCTGATAAAGCTAATATCATTACTCCGTATAGCTCTCTACAAGTTTGCTATCGCAATTGATGCTTCGCCTTTCAGGTGAAACTGCGACAACTTTTTTCTCGCAGAACGTCTGTGCAGTACATTTTTTTAATGTTTTAGTTGCTTTGGTGCGCCCATGGTTTCTGACGGCCGGTACCAAATGTAGTTTTAGCCAGGTGAACTGCTGTTTTTACCACTGTCTTCTAAAAGTAACTGGTATCTATGCAACATGAAGCTACGTAAGAAAATTTTATTATTTATATCGTGTCATTTTACGCACGATTCTTGTTGGTGCATATTGGTCAGGGACAATGACCGAAGAAAACAATATTAGAGTGAAATGAACCAGGTTTATTAACTGCGTGGTGCGAAGAATGGCGAATGTATTTCTAGGCAAATAAATCAAAGGGTACATAGACATATATATTCACGATATATGTGTAAGGAAAAAATTAACAAATATTCTAAATGCACTAATTGAAAAAGTGAGAACTCCCGACCAGAATAAGCGCACGTGTTTGCAGTAACAAACCCACTTATTAGTGAATACTGCACAAAAAAATCTCATTTGCAGAAATAATATTCATAGCAGGCAAAACCATCTTATATACATATATATTTACGCAAGTGTGTTATTGATATACTGTACGACAGCGAACAGTCATTTCCGTTCGAATGTAATGCATAACAGCACCATTGAAGTCTCAAAGGTGAGTGACCGATGCAAGTGAGGACTGTTATTCCGAATGATTGTGCTGCCGGGGAGTCGTGGCTATTGCGCAGAGTCGCAACTCCTGAGAGCATTAACGCACGGGTGTTAATAAGTCCTGCTTAACAAGTTCCTAGTTGTCATTCAATATAAACGCCCCCCCCCCCTCCCCGTTGGGGGCAGCCTGTAAATCTGCTAACTTGATTCAGGCAAGAAAAACTTTTTTGACAGTCTCACCATGTTTGCAACCCATTAAAACTGGGTGCCCCATGTGGTACCACACTTATTTTCTTCAACGAACGCAACAGATCTGCACATACCTTTACGTGTATGTGAGGTATGCCGTTCCTTTAATTGTTCCATTATGGTCATTATGATAGTGCACCGAATAACTGAAAACAGCCGTTTATAATATACAAGCTGCTGAGTTGAGCGGTCATAGATTTGGGAACGGCATTATATTTATGTATGAAATATAGGATAAGCGTAATAGGTTTTTCTCGGAAATCAGACTCGAGAATAGGTTATTTTGTTTACACCCCTAGAAAAAAGCCGAAGAACGCAGCCACATCCTTTTCTCTCTTTTTTTATTTAAATAAATTCTTGGGTTTACGTGGCAAAACCACGATATGATTATGAGGTTTAGTTTTCACCACCTGGACTTGTTTAACGTACACGAGTGTTTTTCCATTTCGCTCCCGTCTAATTCCGCGACCTGGATTGAACCCGCGAGCTCCATGGAGTTAAGCGGCCCAACGCCATATCCACTATATTGCCACTAATTAGGCTACCGCGCCAGACAAAGAACTTTTATTCAAGTCCTGAGGAACTGCGTTGGGACGCCCCTTTTCAGGGGAAGTCGGTAGCAGTCGCGGGCCGCTCCCACGCAGGGACCGGAAGACCATGGCCCTCCGCCCTCTCGCAGGCCCTCTGGACAGCCCGAAGTTGAACCGAGAGGTCGCCGCTTTTAAGGGCTTCCTCCCAGTCCTCTTCGTTGATGAACTCTGTGTCGCGTAACGCAGGACATTGCCAGAGCACATGGGCTAATGAGCAATACGCCTCTCCACAGTCGGGACATTGCGGTTCGATGTTGGACGAGAAGTGACTAAACCGGCCCCTCGAGCTTTCTTTCTTTCCTCTTTTTTTTTTCTTTTTTTTGAAGTATTGACTGAAAAAAAATTCCACCTACGGCTTACGGCCAAAGATGAGCATATATAATGACTAAATAAAACTGTTTTCGGTGCTCGAGGTCCTACAGCAATAAATGACCCCGTACCAATTACTCCGCATTCTGTTACGGGAGGAAGGCGGAAACTTGAATGGAATGTGCGCTGCAGTTTGCTCTTTTATTATCTACAACAATGCTTCCCCTAAATCTGAGTACAAGGTGCCGGATGGGGATACTTGTTTCAAGCGGCAAGCAGGAAGGTTACATATGTTTCTCCGTCTGCGTTTCGCAAGACCTACATGCCCAACAATACACACGAGAGATACATGCTGCTTGAAGAACGAGAAAAATATTTGTTCGCCAAAGGGAACTGTACAATAACATAGTAGAATGAAAGCCGACACTAGCTGCGACCGCGATGCACGCGCATCAACGAGCGGCATTAAAAAATAAAATAAAGAAGAGATAGCAAGAAATTTATTCTTAAGGCATAAATACATGTCATATGCAATTATGAACATCATTTGAGTGGTCTAAACGCAAATATAAGTGCCCGAATTAGTACGAATGACCCTGCCGAGCTGTATCGCCAGCAGTTTCCAACGGCGCGACCTTGATGCGGCCCAATCCACTTCGATCGCAGCGCCGCCACAGTATTTTTCCACATCGGGCGCCTCACCGCAAAGCATGCGCCGCCCCAGCCGCTCGTCCCACTCGACCGTATTCTAGTACACTCTACTCTGGTGTGACGTCATTGCCTAGCTTCGTCCCCGCGCGGCTGTGGGGAAAAGCTAGGCAGAGCTAGCAGAGCTACGACTAGTAACGTTGGAGCTACGATGGAGGAGCGAGCAGCGCTGCTGCTGAAGTTAGACCAAGGTAGATATACCTGGTAGCGAAGCTTCCATAGAAGCCCATACGTTCAAAACATGGTTGCTTACCGCCGGTTCATGGGGCTTAGCGCCATCTGTGTGAGGAGGGAACACTTCCGGCGGAAGAAAAAAATAATTTGACGTCATATCCGTCAAAAACAGAAGTGACGTCATTTTGTTCTCATAAGCGCGAAATTTGTTTTCGGAGGCCTGCCATTAGAGCTGTATATTCAAATGCCCCGCCATTCGACTTCATGATCGTTCCGAGTTTTCAGCGCGAAAAGTGATGCTGGAAAAGATCAGCCGTACGGGTGTCGAAATCGCATCGCTGCACAGAACATACTTTCTTTGGAGGCCGACGAACACTTTGGGCGTAGATTGCGTAGAGTGCTCGTCCTTTCGTCGGACGCCAAGCCCGTCGGCCAGCGCTGTTGCACGAAAACAACTAAAGTAAACAAGTATCTGACGGTCGCAACTCACTACTTTTGACTGCACAGGTTAAGAAACAATAAAACTACCCGCGTCACCTAATTCAGACAAACGTCGACATGCAACACATGTGACGGGGGCGTATTGTAACAGGTGAACTTTACGAGTGCCCCTTTCCACGCACTCCAAGAGTTGCATGGCATTGCAAGTGATAGCGGCGTCAACGCCCATCGCTATCGATGGGTGCTCTCACGGTGGGCCCTGGAAAAAGGTATATATTGATAATGATCTAGTAAAATACAGTTGTATCTTTTCTCGCCATGCATATATAAAATGAATTAGGAATTTTATTTTCGTTGAATGAATCTAACTGCGTCTCGCTTTAATTTAAAAACGCTTTTTTTCTTTCCCAGTGTTTATTCCCTCCAAACATAGTCGCGCTTCAATCGCTGCTCCTATAACCACCCTTGCTGATGTCGGTGACAATTGGTTCTGAACCGCTTTTCGCCCAAAGCTTCGCGACCTATGTGGATCGACCTTGGTTAGACTAGGATGCCGAGGGTGCCTCGATGCCAGCGCCGCCGTTCAGGGTGGTGCCATCCTTTGACCGCCCCCGCGCCGCCGCTTTCTCGCTGCGACGCCATCTTGAGTCACAGCGACCGGTTGCGATTGCTTGGTGCCGGTGCTTAGTTCGAGAAACAGTGCGCGCGGATGCTTCGCTGACGCTTCTACTTGCTGGACAGTGTTCAGCCGCATGAATGGCAAGCTTGTCAAGTGCATCGAGTCGACATGACGGGCTGTTGTGTTCCCAAGTGCACCGGATCGACGCGTAAAGGGCTTCGTTGTTTACGCTTTCCCCGGGACCCAGAGCGAAGGAAGAGATGGGAAGCCCAAGTAAGCGGTATCACTGGAAGGCAACGGATAGCTCCTACATTTGCAAGGTAAGTGTCAAGAGAGTTTAGACTATTGCACCGTGTTTTTCATTTAAATAAGAAAGTATTCTCTGATCCTCGCTCACGTACCTACGTTCGCTCACGAACTAAGCACTGCACCGATGCTGTCTGAGTAGCCTATGGTTTGCGAGCGCGCGTCGCATAGGCTTTTTGCCGTTTTGATCGGCGCAGTCTATGCGAGTAGTACCCTTATTTTAAGGACTGACGAAAATGCTTCGCCGCGAAATAGTCTTACATTAGCTACAAAATACAAATCGTCATGTAAACCACCAATTTTACTTTTTCACGGGAAGCACACATCGTGTATCTCTTGTTTCTTTTTTTTTCCTAAGTTTCTTTTTTCGCTACTGGTTATTTGGGACAAAAGAACGCAGTGCTTCTTCTGGGGAGAGCGGCTGTTGTGTACGTGGCTAGCGAAGCATTGTGATTTTCTCTGATTTCTCAGCAGATATCTTGCGGATCTCAGGTTGTTACGTTATATAGCTGATTTTTTAGACGAATATATTTGTAGCATGGTGCTCGTAAGCCGATGGTCATTCGTGCTCATTCCCGATCGTAGTGGGTACTGTGGAGGTCTTTAATTGCCTGTGCACGGTATGCCCAGGTGTAGTAGAGTTAAGGGGCATCATGGGACCAAAATGTTTCGGCGCTTTCTGGCATGGTGTCTGTTGTAGCCTGTGCATTTCTTCGAAACGTGTGAAGCGAGGTAATACAGCATTACTTCTGCGAAAATGTATTTTTAAGCACTGTAATGGGTTCTCTGTATTTACAAGGCAACTTTTCATATCAATAATCACTTTTGTTGTTTTACTTGTACTTAGAAACACTTTGAAGAGGACCAGTACGAGGGAAATCGACAGGATTGGCGCCGTCTGTTAAAGTCAACAGCCCTACATCATCATGGACTGTATTTTCGAAGTGAAAAGCATTGCTAATCTGTATTTGACTGTCTTAGTTTCATTTACGGTTTTTGTACGCGATATGTATGCAGTGTTGTTTATTTTTTCAATGTAGTTATCAGTGTTCTAATGGTGATTTATAAAATGTTCTGTACTCGCCATCGATGTGTTTGGCTGATGCGACGTATTCGATGGTAGCTGATGTATTCTGGCTGGATATCTTGATTAATCTTACCCGCGGTTGCGTGTTCTTGTTTGTATTCTTGTTTTCGATTTATATTGTGTGTAATAAGGTTGATGTACTCACTTGACCCCCCCCCCCCCCCCATGTAATGAATAAATAAAAAAAAAACGCTCCCTATCCCGAATTGTGTGTGTCGAGCCTACCTTGCGAATTTTTGTTTATCTCGTCTTTCAACACAACCTTCAGGCGCCACACAGAACATAATTTTCATGTACATATCTCTTTCATGATTGACTGTACTAGACATTACTAAGTAAATGTATTTTGTGCATCGTTTGGTTTCTTGTGTGTACTACGCAAGTTGACACAGACAAGTTACGTTACATTTTTCTCTACAGCACTAACTAAACCTTATTTTCACATCGCAGTTATTTTTACGTCAGCTTAATCCTGTCAGCACACAGTTTTGTGGGCAAAAAGGCAAAATTGCGCGTAGATATCGTCAAATAATTGCAACGAACGCGAAGAGCACGCGCAACGCAAGGGAAACTAACCGCCGTGCGCGAGTGGCTGGCTACGGTAAAGGAGGCGTGACGTGTAAACCAAAATACAACAGCGAAAAAGAAAAACTTCCACACACAGGGGGTCGCAAACCTTATATACCAAGCATCGAAGCGCAAAAAAAGAAGAATAAAAAATAGTGCGTATTTCAAACACACACACGGCATATTAAATGTGATTGAATTAGGCAACTTGGGGCATGTTCCCGGCGCCATACATTTACGTCTTCGACCTTCGACGAGTTAACGGCTATTGGTTATAAAGATGTCCGGATGCGATACCGATAAAAAAATCCTCATCAAGGCAAAGCACTTGGAAGTGCGCCGCGAGTAACACTATTTATGAACGCAAGCGTAGCTGAGTCTGAGCTCGTGTGATTCAATATGGCGGCGCCAGCGGGGTTGTCTCCACCCTGAACGGCAGCGCTGGCATCGAGGCACCCTTACAATCCCTATTAGAGATGGGTCGCTCAGGAGCGAGCCGGATCTTGTGAGCGGCTCTTTTTAAAGAGCGAGTGAGCGGTGGTTCAGTAAAAATGAGCGGCGGTTCTTTTGGAGAAAGGGAGCCGGTTCTCTCGCGTTCAGAGAGCCGTGCCGATGCGTTCCGTCAGAGCCGTGTCTTCTGCTGGGTGCGACTTCCGCGCCATCTATTAGCGGTACGACAAAGCAACTGCCCTCCCACCCTTCCTCGCAAGAGTCGCCTTCACCCCCTCGCCTTCGGCTGAAGAACGAAAGGAAAGAACTGCCGCTCCACCACGGCTCCCTCGATCTTCAAAAGAGCGGCTCAATAGATCCGGCTCGCTCCTGAGCGCTCAGGAGCGAGCCGCTCTTTTCGCCACGGCTCCCTCGCTCTTAAAAAAATCCGGCTCGCTCCTGAGTGCGCCGCTCTTTTCGCCACGGCTCCCTCGCTCTTCAAGAGATCCGGCTCGCTCCTGAGCGCTCAGGAGCGAGCCGCTCTTTTCGCCACGGCTCCCTCGCTCTTAAAAAGATCCGGCTCGCTCCTGAGTGCGCCGCTCTTTTCGCCACGGCTCCCTCGCTCTTCAAGAGATCCGGCTCGCTCCTGAGCGCTCAGGAGCGAGCCGCTCTTTTCGCCACGGCTCCCTCGCTCTTAAAAAGATCCGGCTCGCTCCTGAGTGCGCCGCTCTTTTCGCCACGGCTCCCTCGCTCTTCAAGAGATCCGGCTCGCTCCTGAGCGCTCAGGAGCGAGCCGCTCTTTTCGCCACGGCTCCCTCGCTCTTAAAAAGATCCGGCTCGCTCCTGAGTGCGCCGCTCTTTTCGCCACGGCTCCCTCGCTCTTCAAAAGATCCGGCTCGCTCCTGAGTGCGCCGCTCTTTTCGCCACGGCTCCCTCGCTCTTCAAGAGATCCGGCTCGCTCCTGAGCGCTCAGGAGCGAGCCGCTCTTTTCGCCACGGCTCCCTCGCTCTTAAAAAGATCCGGCTCGCTCCTGAGTGCGCCGCTCTTTTCGCCACGGCTCCCTCGCTCTTCAAGAGATCCGGCTCGCTCCTGAGCGCTCAGGAGCGAGCCGCTCTTTTCGCCACGGCTCCCTCGCTCTTAAAAAGATCCGGCTCGCTCCTGAGTGCGCCGCTCTTTTCGCCACGGCTCCCTCGCTCGTCAAGAGATCCGGCTCGCTCCTGAGCGCTCAGGAGCGAGCCGCTCTTTTCGCCACGGCTCCCTCGCTCTTAAAAAGATCCGGCTCGCTCCTGAGTGCGCCGCTCTTTTCGCCACGGCTCCCTCGCTCTTCAAGAGATCCGGCTCGCTCCTGAGCGCTCAGGAGCGAGCCGCTCTTTTCGCCACGGCTCCCTCGCTCTTAAAAAGATCCGGCTCGCTCCTGAGTGCGCCGCTCTTTTCGCCACGGCTCCCTCGCTCTTCAAAAGATCCGGCTCGCTCCTGAGTGCGCCGCTCTTTTCGCCACGGCTCCCTCGCTCTTCAAGAGATCCGGCTCGCTCCTGAGCGCTCAGGAGCGAGCCGCTCTTTTCGCCACGGCTCCCTCGCTCTTAAAAAGATCCGGCTCGCTCCTGAGTGCGCCGCTCTTTTCGCCACGGCTCCCTCGCTCTTCAAGAGATCCGGCTCGCTCCTGAGCGCTCAGGAGCGAGCCGCTCTTTTCGCCACGGCTCCCTCGCTCTTAAAAAGATCCGGCTCGCTCCTGAGTGCGCCGCTCTTTTCGCCACGGCTCCCTCGCTCTTCAAGAGATCCGGCTCGCTCCTGAGCGCTCAGGAGCGAGCCGCTCTTTTCGCCACGGCTCCCTCGCTCTTAAAAAGATCCGGCTCGCTCCTGAGTGCGCCGCTCTTTTCGCCACGGCTCCCTCGCTCTTCAAGAGATCCGGCTCGCTCCTGAGCGCTCAGGAGCGAGCCGCTCTTTTCGCCACGGCTCCCTCGCTCTTAAAAAAATCCGGCTCGCTCCTGAGTGCGCCGCTCTTTTCGCCACGGCTCCCTCGCTCTTCAAGAGATCCGGCTCGCTCCTGAGCGCTCAGGAGCGAGCCGCTCTTTTCGCCACGGCTCCCTCGCTCTTAAAAAGATCCGGCTCGCTCCTGAGTGCGCCGCTCTTTTCGCCACGGCTCCCTCGCTCTTCAAGAGATCCGGCTCGCTCCTGAGCGCTCAGGAGCGCGCCGCTTCTGTGAAGAGCGAGGGAACTGTGGTTCAGTAAGTGAGCGGCGGTTCTTTCGGAGAGAGGAAGCCGGCTGGGCTCTCTCTCGTTCGGTGAGCGTGAGCAACCGTTTCTAGAGAGCGCTCAGCGAGCCGGCTCTTTTGAGCCGCTCTTTTGAAGAGCGAGGGAGCGGTCGTTCAGTAAGTGAGCGGCGGTTCTTTCGGAGAGAGGAAGCCGGCTCTCTCTCGTTCTGTGAGCCGTGCCGGACCGTGCCGTCAGAGCCTTGTCTTCTGCTGGGTTTCGAGATTTAATTTTCTAACCGACGAGTGGTGGCCGGCGTGGGCAGACTCGTACTACTTGTACTCTATCACAGTGTGGTGTGCGCAGCAGTCCCTTTGGTTTTTTGTGCGTCCCGATGCCACCGAAGGGAGAAGTAAAGAAGCCTTAATTGACAAAGGATGGTACCGTTCGTTGCGTGCTGCTGTTCGAACGATGTCTCACGACTCTCACCGATCGCACATCGTGCGCTGGTCCAATAACACTTCGAAGATTGTCTTGCGTGTCTTTAAAGACAACATGTGAACGTACAGTTTACGTCCTGGTCTTCATTTGTGCTAATTAGTGTAGTCATGAAAATGTCGCCTATGACATCCACTTCAGTGCATGTTCTGAGCGTGTATCATTAGCACGTCATTAAAACGAGGCCAATGATCTGTTGTGTTGTAATATAACTTCATTTCTTTTTTTTTTCTTTTTGTCCTGGCGTATGATGGCATGATCGCCAGTATCGCGCGTGCACTCAAGAGAAAAAAAAAAAAAACGTGCGGCAGTTTTGTGGATCTTTCGGATGATTTTTGTATATTACTACAAGAAATGATTTCTACATTCATTTTGCATTGCGTTACAGCTTACTCATATTATAGTAAACGTACGTATGTGAATAAATGAATAAAGTTGAAACATAATGTACAATCATTTTGTGTTTTTATTTTGACAAAAGTTGATTTTAAAGTACCACAAAAACTAACAAGCTTCTGTAAAGACGATGAAGTTACATGTTTTTTTTCTGAAAAAAGTACGTCGCATTCTGCCTGTCACAGTATCATAAACATTTTATCCCCAATATCAGAAAAGAAAGTTTCATTACAGCTAAAAATTCATGCTTTTAATATTTGTAAAAATATTCTCTAAACATAGCGAAAATACCAATAACACGGTTATTAAATCAAGCATATATCGTTTTTTTTTTCAAATCCAGAAAACTATAGAATATGCATAACACAGGTTAAACGTTTAAGTGAACCGGTGAGCCGTTCAAATGAACCGGTTCATTTCAGTGAGCTGAGCCGTTCCGAGCCGCTCACTGAAGTGAGCCGTTTTGCCCATCGCTAATCCCTATATAAGAAAGTACCGCCATCTACTCTTTCCTCCGCCACCTCCTCTCCTAAAGCGCTTGCTTTTTTCTTTACTTTTTGCTTGCGAAAGCCAAGTCAACGGTGGTGCACCTGGAAAGTCCACGTTGAAGCTTTCAGGCCGGGCGCGCGCCGCCGCCGGCGACTGCGGCTGCGCAGAGGACTTTCAACATGGCTCTGAGGCGGAAAAAAGGAAAATATAAAGAAGTGAAAAGCGTGCGCTATCATCGTCCAATCGGAGATACAGGAGAGAGAGAAGCGGCGTTTATCAAAGGATGGCGGTACTTTTCTTATATAGGGACTTTAGGCACCATAGCTTTCGCCGCTGCGGAAGCCGCGCCAAGGTGGCGGGCGTCTGATACGAGCCTGATATTTTGGTTGCTATCAGCCAACATCGCGATAATTTAGGATATATTAAGTACCACGTCACCGCAAGGTAATACCGAAGTGACTCACCGCACAGAGAACGCGTTTGCCGGCTGTGAATACGGGTATTTTGTCTATATCCTTCTATAGCTCGCTTGGTCCGCTCTTACGCGGCTGTTTGAGTAACGCATTCCACGCGCTTACTTCATTTAGTTATGCGTGGATTGAGCAACGTGAACGTGCTGCAGAATAAAATAAGCTGGAGACCACGATAATAACCAAGAGAACGTAGCAGATATGTCTAGCTCATGCTAATGCTTTTACACCCTATCGTTTCCTTTCTTTTATTTCATGGATTCGATTTCCTTTACAAGACTACATCCCGCGCTATGTTGTTTCTTTATTAAGGCGAAATCCTTAACTGGGCTCTTGGGAAGCGGAATGTGTCTCTTGACCGATGCCGTGGTACCAAATATAAATACAAACCGCGTAACTCTCGCGGCTCGTTCACTTGGTATATATACCAACGTATAGCGTGGAAAGGCACAAATGTGTGACTAAGAGGACTGATGGGTCATGACATTAGTAACTTGACATACTTGCAGTCACGTCACGATTAGTGATAACAATATGACGTGTGGTCATATGACGACGGCCAGAAATCCCTCAGATGCTGTGGGTGTGACGAAAAACCATGCTGAATGCCAATCTAGATCTCAACGTGTCGAACTTACTCATATATCATGAGGAACTGAGAACACAGGTAAGGGTAATAATAGTAATTATAATTTCTGGGGTTTTACACCCAAAAATCACAATATGGCTATGAGAGACGCCGCAGGGGAGGGCTCCGTTAATTTCGACCACCTGGGGTTCTTTAACGTGCACCTAAATCTATGTATACGGGTCTTTTATGCATTTCGCCTCCATTGAAATGTAAGCCGCCGTGGCCGGGAATCGAACCCGCGTACTCGAGCTTAGCAGTACAACCTACCAAAGTAAAGGGTGCGCGAGAAATATACGCGACAAAAAACAAGACAAACCAAAATAAATGAAACGCTAACAGTGCAACATTGTATACGTATGCCTCATTTCATAATTACGAGCAAGCGGCAGAAAACAAACATGATGGATTACGGATGTGCAAATCGTCTTTCGCCTTCTTGTGTTGCAAGAGTGCAAACACTCAGTGAAATTTAACATGAAAGTAACTTTATTAATATTTATTGCGTATGCTCGCTGGTTCGTACGCAGCAAATATAATTACTGCTCAATAACTACGTACTTGTAGTTACGTAATGAAAGAGGCAACAAATCACCAGAACATAAACTTTCATTTTTTGCTGTGATTGAAGGTAATAACTACTTTAGGGATATGTAGAATCAATAGCGATATTTGTAATGCATCAAAGACAGTAATATTCAAGACCATTTTCCATTCAATATATTGCAAGCACAAACATCGTCACGCGCCATGAATGCTTTTTAGTTTACGTAAAAAATCACACGTTACGCAATAACTACGAAATAATGAGAAGTTACATGTTGGTAATTTCAGAGAGGATTCACGGATTATAAAAACAAGGCTATTGCAGTAATAAGTTGTACACAAGAAATTAGTAAATGGCTGGGCCCAGTAGTAGCTGTCTATTCATTTCAATGTAGAAAATATATATATATATATTTGTTTAGCTATATTGGCTGGATCGAATGGCTTTTCTTTCGAATGTTTAAATTTGAAAAAAAAAAAGCTTCGCTCACGGTGAACCTTAAAGTACATCATGCTCGAAGTTTGTATTGAAGAGATAGCATACAGCAAGAATTGTTCGTGTACGCAATCTCTGAAGCGAAATAAGCCAACAATATTGCGGCGTTGGGGCCGTCTTTGCTCTTTCTCTTGCTTCGCTTACACCTTCTCACTCTTCTCTGTTCATAATAAGTAGTGTCTTGGCTAAAAAATATTCGAATAAATACATATGCATATAGCTTTAAAAAACTACTGACCGTGAGCGAAAAGCGCGTAATGGTGAGCGAAGCGGTCACTGCAAGCACGTAAGTATTTCAATTGACTGCGCGAGTAATTTACTTTTTTCGTTACTCTTATTCTTGCAAGCATGATGCTATTGCCCGCGTACCCATGAGAATAACGTTTCTTTTAGATGCGAAGCATCTTATGGTCGGGGCTATGTCACTCCCTCCCTCCGCCGTGCGGCGTCCACACCCGCACTGCGCATGCTCATCCTCCTCCCCCTACTCTCCTCTTCTTGTCTCATCTCCTCTTCTCTCCGGATTGCGCAACGAATGGCAAGACCTGCGGCTCCGCGCGCGATAATGCGAAGCAGCTTAGATTAGAGGCGCGACGGTAGGCGCCCCAAAGGCGCCGGCAACAGTCACCAACGCCGCGCGCGTTCGGTGCGAACCTGGGCAAAACACCGACGGCGTCGACAACACTTCTGCGCGGTGCTGGTGCTGCTGCATGTCCATGTTTATACAGCTGATAAAACTAGCTTGAGTCGACCCCATGGTTGCTTCGCATACTACTTCCCCTACGGGAAGATGGTGTAATTTTTTTTTACGTTCTTTCCTTGCGCGGGCTCATTTAGCGCGTTTCTGCGCACGCTTCGCGAGCGCGTAAAGCGCACGGGTCCGGAGCAGCAGCGGCGCGGCGCGGCAGTTCCCAGAAAAAGGCCCTCGCCGGAGCTAGAGGGACCTAGTGCTGCAGCTGCTTCGTCTTTCTGCTTGCATGTGCGGCCGCGCTGTTTTGAAGGCACGATTTTTGTTCGCGTGCGTTTCGTGAGCTTGTGCTTGGGTATGGGCACCGTTTACTGTTCAGATGGCGCTACGACATTTCATGTTTCGCCCCAGTATTGCCGACGCCGGCTGCTAGAGGGGCGATGAAAATGATACGCCATTCCGAACGACAACGGCTTCCTTATCGTCGCTCGTTTGAGAGGTATGCCCTGCGCTTTGACGATATCAAGCTCACAATTGTTCCCGCTGCTCATATCGAATGCGAACGCGTGCTATCATATGCAGAGCATGCGCACTTTGATATTTTCACATCTCGGACAGTCTTCTTTCGTGATAAGCGATCGAAAGTATCACGGCGAATGTATACAGCGTCTCTCCAGTTTTGCTGGTTTTGACACAGGCCGTCCCAAAGCTGCACTTGTAGTGGCGCATAGATGGCGCGCAAACTGCAATGCACGGTGCCTATTGTCGCCACGGGCCCTCGACAAAGGCGGCAGCGGCCTTCTGAGGGGCGTTTGAAATGGCTAGAAAGTGCTTCGTTCCGAACTGCCATTCTGGATACTGGGCTTGTGCGGAGCGTGTGCCTTTATCCAAAGCGCTGTCCGACAGCGGTCGTCTAGAGCAGTGGCGCTGTGCAAATCTGAGGGCAGACCGAACTCTAATGCCTACCGGCCATGTCTGCACCAAACATTTTTCAGACGATACGATATCGACGGCATATTACGCGGAGCGCTCGATAAAAGGATTCCCACCTTATTTCCGAACTGTCCAAAGAACCTCACACGGTGAAATAAACGAAAGCCGCTGCGGAAGAGAGAACCCCCTGTGTGCCTCAGCAGTTCGTGCAAATTTTGCTGTATGTACAAGATATATACTCGGTGTATAACTATCATGCACCAAGATTTAGAGCAAATGTCACGTAGCTGGACAGAACCAAGGTAATGTTGTCTGCCGTCGCTTGGCGATACTCAGATTATTTTTTTGCATTCCGCCTATAATTACATAATTATTTTCATAATTGATTATGTACATTTATAATACTATAATTGGATAAAATGCGTGAACGAGAGAATTGTACAGCAACACGGGAAAACTCCCGATACAGCTTTCTGTTGCTCAATACGTGATACATAAGTGTTTTCCGAGCGTGAAAGAAACCCTCGAATACACGCAAACTTGCAGCGCGACTGGCCGCTCGAGGCACTTTGCGCGTGTTCGTGGGCTTCTGTCACGCTTGGAAAAACAGTTCTACGTAGCGCGTATTGAGCAATAGAAAGCTGTATCGGGAGTCTTTCATGTTGTTCTACAATTTTCTCATTGACACTTTTAATCTAATTATAACATTTGAGAAGTTGATCAATAAATAAGACTAATGTAATTAGGCGGAATGTAAAAAATAATTGAGTATCTGCAAGGACGGCAACAACATTACTATGGTTCTGTCCAGCTACGTGACATTTGCATATTTTTAAATCTTTGTGCAACCTGTATAATACTGCTGTCTTCTGTGCAGATGTGTGCCTGATTTTCGAATTTGTTGCATCCTGGCTGCTGAATTTTTTTTTTTTTTACAATGCGCGTGCGGTGTATATTGCACGCTTGCATGTTTTTATGCAACATTTTTCCATTGTGGGAGTGTGTGAAAGCGTAAGCTTCTGGGATGGTTATCCCCTATTAAAATTAGCGAGCTGCTTCATGCACAATTTTTTTCGTATTGTGTGTTTGCAAAAAAAAAAAAAAGGTCTATGGGATTATTGTGTGTTGGGTGTAAGTGTACTTGTGGACAGGCTGTAGCATGTACTGTCAAACACGCTTACATTGGCACATTCTCATATGCAATTTTAGAAAAAAGAAAGTCACCTCTTCTTTTAGATCTTGCAAGAGCCACTCAGTCCTCAATGGACGAAAGCCAAATGAATAATATACATGGTCTATATTAAGTGGAATTGGAATAAAAAAGGCTCAGGTTTTCATCAGCGCCCTGTATTAGTGATGCTCTAATCCAAGGTAGACGCTTGCCTTCGTCCCGCCTAATAAATTCCCATTTGAAAGAGTTTTTAGATAGCTGATGTGCATTCTCATCTTAAGTTCTAGCCATGAACAACCACTTTCCTCTAGTACGTTGCATATCGCAAGCTTGCGCCGTTTCATTTCTTAATTTATATCGCGGCCACACTGAATTCGCGCAATGATGATTGAACGGTTTTCTGAGTGTGAATGGAAGCAGTGATAAGCATGAAATACATTTTCCGGTGCAGTCACTATTTTCTTCTGATCGAGGGGTAGCACGTGGGCCAACACTTTTTCTTTTATTGCGATAGCAATTATATGGACACTTCAACCGGATTTCTGCCGTCGGCGTCGCCATCATCGTCGCCGTCGCCGTCAGGTTCCCTATAGATAAAATCTTCGCCGCGCGCCGTATGCCCGAGCGGAAGCGTGCGGGGACTCGCGCTATCACGGAGAGCGAACGCACTCCATCTCCCACGCGCAAGCAAGGAAGCGGGAAGCCCGCGCCGGAAGGAGCTGGGGGGGGGCACTTATACTTTGCCAGCAACCGCGCTCGTCGCTCGATCGCACCGTCGCTTATCTCCACACGGCTCTGACCTTTATGCGCCGTGCATTCGCCGCTCCGTTTCCGTTGAAGCGATGGACCGCACGTACCTTCGCCCGCTGCTTGCTGCCAGCGTTTTGACAGTCGTTATCTGCAGTCATGCAGTCATTCAGTGTGATCTATTCATGTTTGTTTGTGCGCGCTCACTCAATAGTCGGGCCACATTTTCCAACGCACGCTACACATGAAATGCTACCCGGATCGGCTGTGCAGCGCTACAGGTGTGTCCCTTCGCACGCGCTGCCCACGGGAAGCGCTTCTCATCAACACCGCCGTTTCACAGGCGCCTTCTCGTAGTCATCGAGTCTCTCTTCGTGTCGGTCTACTTACGGCGCAGCACACCTGCTTACTTAATCAGCTCATGTTTACTACAATTCATATTGCTACCAAAGCCGCTCACCTTACTTCGTATGGCATTACTGTGTTGCTATCGCATTCATTGCTTCGCCCTTAGGGCGAAACTGTGACTTTTTTTTTTTTTTGATGCTTGGATGAACGCCTAGACCGGACGAAGCAAATTGTGCGCGCGAGCGTAACTTGAGTGGGCTTTGAGTGCAGCCCGATCGATCCGTGTTCATGCCCTGCACAAGGAGCATTCATGCTAGCGCAGCATTAAGCCTGGTATACTTATCCTTTATTCTGAAATAACGAATTTCCTTCGCACTTTGAGTTTTACTCACTCCACTATGAACGAAAACTTAGGGGACGCAGAGCAATGACAAGCCGCCGGCGCCGCTAAGCTGGGACCGCTGACCGCGGCGCCATCTATCGGCTCGCAGCAGAGCTACTCGGTGCGCCCGCGCGCTGCCGAACATAATCTGGATGCGCGCGCGCGCGCAGTGTCAACACCTAAATGTTCTTACACCGTGACCGGGTTTATCGGACCACGTGGCAGGCATCTAGTAAAGGAGGCATTGCGTCCGCTCGCGTCGCTTATCTTCTAGCATCGGCAGCCGGAAAAATCTCTGCGCGTCGGCACGCGTCACCCCGTTCGCGACTGACGCTTTTGATGCATTGCGCATGCCGACGCGTGGCGAAGCGTGGCGAAGCGTGCCTGTGGTTGCGCCACGTGCGTGGAGCGCCGAAAGGGGTTAAACAAACGCTGCAAGGGACCGAGACCCCCGGAAACACTGCGACGGCTGTGGCCGACTTGGCCGCGCGCGCGCGACTGGCTGGGTGTTATGACGTCAAATTTCAGCTTCTGCCGGGGGCCGCTTGGAGGCAAGGTGCAACAGAAAATCGCAAAAAAAAAGATGTTTCTCGTTCTTTTTTTTTTTTTTCAAAGCAGCTTGTTGCATTCGTCATTTTTAACAGTTCAACCTTTGTTCCGACGCAAAAAACCACCCGCCAACTTTTGTGTCAGTCTCCCTTTAAGGGCTCACCTTTCGATCATCGCGTCCGGCAATAGAAAAAAAAAACTCATTGGCCGTATGCTCATGCTGTATGTGCGAGTGAGGGCGAGGGACGCGCGCTTTCGCGGGGAGTGAACACACGGCGGAGAGATTCTGGTTGTGAAGAGCCTCTACACAACCACAATCTCTCCGCCGTGCGGTTTTTTTTTTTTTTTTTTTTTTCTATTGCCGGACGCGATGATCGGAGAGCGAACGCGACTTCCCCGAGGAGGGCATCGAGGCACTCTAGACGAATAAGGAGAGGTGCTGACACTCTCCCCCCAACGCGCGCGGAAGCGCCGCTCGCTCGCGTCCAGATTATGTTCGGCTTGGTTGCAGCTGGTTCGGCCCCGTCGTAGAGGGCGCTGCGGTATGCGGTCCCAGCCTCGGCGGCAAGGCGCGTGCTGCCGCTGCTTCGTCTTCCTGCTTGCATGTGCGGTTGCGCTGTTTTGAAGCACGATTTTTGTTCGCGTTCGTTTCATGAGCTTGTGCTTGGGTATTGTCGCCACGGGCCCTCGACGAAGGTGGCAGCGGCCTTGTGAGGGGCGTTTGAAATGGCTAGAAAGTGCTTCGTTCCAAACTGCAATTCTGGATACCTGACTTGTGCGGAGCAGTGTTGCCAGGTTTGGCTATATATAGCCAAATTGGGCTACGGGAAAATTTTTTTGGCGTCGACTTGGACGAGTTGGCTATGTGGCTATATTTGGGCTACTGAAAATCAGCGACTTGGCTGTGTTTGGGCTATAAGTGGCGGCCTAATGCACGCTCCACATGAGACTCTGATCGGGTAGAAGCAAATCTCGAAGGCTGTGTTTTAGCTGGCTGAGCCGGCCGCGTGGCAGTGCGTGTGTGCGTGGGCGAAATGACCCCCCCCCCCCCCCCACCTTTCCTTTCCACTCTACGCCGTTGTCTGAGCCGGTGGCTTTGAGCTTTGATGCACTTAAACTTACACCCTGCTTGAACGTTAGGCTCCCGATCCCCGGGCATCGGGATGAACCTGGGAATAGTGGGTTTTTCACAGTACACTGCACTAACATGGCTATGCTCAGGAAGGGAGAGCAATAACATAGGGTCGGGGCCGTCGGGCGCTCGTGGTGCCAACATGAAAGAAGGGAAGCACGGGTGGATGACACGCCCCAGTGTGTTCATGGCCATGACTTAATTCTGGGTGAAGTATCGCACCGGGCACAGCTTTCGACCTATTCCACGTATCTTGCGCGTAGCTTTACTGCCATTTTCCTTCTCCTGCTAGATGAATTTTTCTTTTTGCTTAGATTAGAGAATCATTTCGATAGGTTGGACGTAAGATTAGATCCTCCTCAGAGAGGAGAAACCAAACATGGGGAAGTGGGCCAAGTTTGCGAGAACGTATAAAAAAGAATGGGAGCAAGACCCCGAGCCAACGGTGGGTTCTGGTGCTTTTACTTTTAGATGGTTTGCCCGTAACGTCACGGATGCAGATACTCATTCTGCTAATATCGAAACATGTTTGCCACGAAGACATCAGTACACCACGTCACATGAACTTCACCCACCGTGTTGGCTTAGCTTGTGAGGTGTTGTGCTGCTGGGTCGAGGACGCGGGTTCGTTTCCCGGCCACGGCGGCCACATATCGATCAAGGTGAAATGTAGGAACACCCGTGTACTTAGGTGTACGGCAAAGAATCCGAGGTGGCCAAAATTAATCCGGAGTCCCCCACTGCGTCATGCCTTCCAATCATATCGTGGTTTTGGGACGTAAAACCACAGCAATTATTAGAGTTTTAGAATAGGGGCCTCAGGTGTATTGGGGCCCCAAAGAAATAGCGTCGAAGCCACTTCGCATGCGCAAGACGGAAAGTGTTTGGGTTTAGCGTCGGGCACGCTATTTCATCGATTTAGTAGGAGCCCCAAAAGCTGCCCCAAAAGCTTTCGTCAATAAACGTGGCGGCGCCCATTGAAGCGAGGGCTGTAACCTAGCACACAACTGGGCTCGATTCGTGGTAATGCGTGAAGTTCGTACGCTAGAAGTGATTGCGGTTATCGCTTTCTCTCAACTAACATGTGTTATGAAGATGGATTCATTATACGCCACTGATTCCGAATTCAATTGTCGATTTCATGGCTCGTAGGCGCATCATGGATTGACTTGGCTGGGTGAAGGTGCGTAAAGCTGGTTCCTCAAAACTAAGCGCAACAAGCTGCATGCTGCTAATCGAATAAGTTCTAAACTGTAATTAAAGGCTAAAACACGAATGTCTAAATTACTTTTGTTATCATAAAATGGTATATTTTATTTTAATATTTATAACAGCTTTTCTTTGACGCCGTAGTGACGCTGCAAACGCAACACGCTATCGCAAACGCAAAACGTCTATTCTAAAAACTGTTCACACCTGCATGCCCCAATGCTAGCACCCGCAAGGCTCTTTGCGGCCCCTATTCTAAAACTTTATTAGCCATCAACATGGTTTTCTTTTTGGCTGTAACCGATTTTCACAGCACACCACTGTTATCAATTTGTTGTTTACCATTGCTCTTTGTGCGCCATCGCGGCTTTTGCTATTTCGAGCGATTTAGTTCGGGATGTGCTCGTCGCCGAAAACGACTGCGCGCTTCTTACACTAGTGTGCCGGTTTGCGCAGTAATCTCTTAAAGCTCCGCTTACACCGATTCATACAGTGAGTGGCATCTGTTACCTGTCCCTTTTCGTAACGCACGTTCTCGGCGTGCTACAGACCTAAGATGGCGGCCAGGTTGATGTAAATTGACACTATATAGGTAGTGTGTGTCCCAGCTAATCCTGCCCAAGCTAATTAAAAAACAGAAAAAAAACGAGAAAACAAGATAGGACAACGAGACAAATAACGCGTGATATCATAGCGCGAAAGACTTGTTTTAGCTCATCAAAAAAGAAGCCGTGAGCACGTCGCCGTCGCTGATCGCTGGACAGCTGAACTTCTACGACGTAGCCAGAGATAACGTGAGAGATCGATGACGCTGAACATTATTTTGTGTTCACGACCGCTAAAAAGCAGAGTTCGTAGTTCATATTACTGTAAATAACTAAAAATAATAACTTAGTACTATCTGTCATGAAATAAAAGCACTCATTTCGCCCTCTGCAGCGATTCGCTGGAACTTAAGAGCTTCCGGGGCCAACCTAAAAGTGTCCTGTGCAAGCATGATGTCGCTGTTGTTGATGTAAAGGTCCGACCGTCACGGCGGCATGGACATTTTGTTACGACGGGTTGTGCAAAAAAAGATTGCCGTAGTCGAATGTGAAAATCTACACACAAATAAAATTGCAAATAAAAATGGCTATATTTGGCTACGAAATATTTTGCACTTTTTTTCTGTTTGGCTACATTTGGGCTACAACTTCTCTAGATTTTGGCTACGCCGCCTCGTCGGACCTGGCAACACTGGTGTGGAGCGTGTGCCTTTATTCAAAGCGCCGTCCGACAGCGGTCGTCTAGAGCAGTGGCGCCGTGCAAATCTGAGGGCAGACCGAACTCTAACGCGCCTACCGACCATGTCTGCACAGCCATTTTTCAGAGGATACGATATCGATGGCATATTGTCACGACGTCGAAAGCTCGAGGGACAAACGAAACGCATTTGTCGGCAGAGGCAGTAACAAGAACGGACGGTTTTAAAATAGCGCGCGCTAGTCACTGCTTCTTCTTCTTCTTGCTATGGTTTTCATAAGTGCCGATGTGTCTTATGCCGTCGTCATCGCCGCGCTAGACACGTGGCAATATTACGCGGAGCACTCGATAGAAGGATTCCCATCTTATTTCCAAACTGTCCAAAGAACCTCACACGGTCAAATAAACCTCGAAAGCCGCTGCGGAAGAGAGAACCTCCTGTGTGCCGCAGTAGTTTGTGCAAATTTTGCTGCATGTAAAAGATATATACTGGGTGGTTTACTATCATGTACCAAGATTGGAAAATATGTAAATGTCACGTATCTGGACAGAACCAAGGTAATGTTGTCTGCCGTCGCTTGGAGATACTCAGATTATTTTCTTATTCCGCTTAATTACATAATTATTTTCATAATTGATTAATCAACTCTTTTAATGCTATAATTGGATAAAAAGCATGAACAAGAGAATTGTACAGCAGCGTGGAAAACTCCCAGTATAACTTTCTGTTGCTCAATACGTGATACATAAAAGTATTTTCCGAGCGAGAACGAAACCCGCGAATACAGCGCTATATTGCCGCGCGACTGGCCACTCGAGGCACTTTGCGTGTATTCGTGAGCTTCTTTCACGCTCGGAAAAACACTTCTACGTAGCGCGTATTGAGCAATACAAAGCTGTATCGGGAGTCTTTGATGTTGCTCTACAATTTTCTCATTGACACTTTTAATCTAATTATAATAATTGAGAAGTTGATCAATAAATACGACTAATTATCTAATTAGGCGAAACGTAAAAAATAACCGAGTATCTCCAAGGGACGGCAACAACATTACTATGTTTCTGTCCAGCTACGTGACATTTGCACATTTTGAAATATTTGTGCACCCTGTAAAATAGTGATGTTTTCTGTGCAGATGTGTGCCTGATTTTCAAATTTGTTCCATCCTGGCTACTGGATTTTTTTTTTACAATGCGCGTGCGGTGTGTATTACACGCTTGCATGTTTTTATACATTTTTCCATTGTGGGAGTGTGTGAGACCGCAAGCTTCTGGGATGGTTATCACCTATTAAAATTATCGAGCTGCTTCATGCACAAGTTTTTTCGTATTGTGTCTATGCAAAAAAAAAAAAAAAGGTCTATGGGATTATTGTGTGGTGGGTGTAAGTGTATTTGTGGACAGGCTGTAGCATGCATTGTCAAACACGCTTACATTGGCACATTCTCATATGCAATTTAAGAAAAAAGACAGTTACCTCTTCTTTTTTAGATCCTGCAAGAGTCACTCAGTCCTCAATGGACGAAAGCCCAATGAATAATATACATGGTCTATGTTAAGTGGAATTGGAATAAAAAAGGCATTTGCTCAGATTTTCATCAGTAAACTGTGGTAGTGATGCTCTAATTCAAGATAGACGCCTGCCTTCGTCCCGCCTAATAAATTCTCATTTGAAAGAGTTTTTACATAGCTGATGTGCATTCTCATCTTAAGTTCTAGCCATGAACAGCCATTTTGCTCTAGTGCATTGCATATAGGAAGCTTGCGCCGTTTCATTTCTTAATTTATATCGCGGCCACATTGAATTCGCGCAACGATGACTGAACGGTTTTCTGAGTGTGAATGGAAGCAGCGATAAGCATGAAATACATTTTCTGGTGCAGTCACTATTTTCTTCTGATCGAGGGGTAGCACGTGGGCTAACACTTTCATTTTTTTTTATGTTTGGATGAACGGCTAGACCGGACGAAACAAATTGCGCGTGCGAGAGTAACTTCAGTGGGCTTTGAGTGCTGCCCGATTGATCCGTGTTCACGTCATCTACGCCCTGCACAAGAAACCTTCATGTTAGCGAAGCCTGGTACACTTATCACTTTAATGTGAAATAACGATTTTTTTTCGCGCTTTGAGATTTACTCACTCCACTACGAACGAAAATTTAGCGGAGGCAGAGGAATGCCAAGCCGCCGGCGCCGCTAAGCTGGGACCGCTGGCCAAGGCGCCCTCTATCTGCTCGCAGCAGAGCTACTCGGTGCGCCCGCGCGCGGCCGAACATAATCTGGACGCTCGCTCGCGCGCAATGTCAACACCTATTCTTCCATTACAGTGGCTAGAATAGGGAAGTGTGACGAAGGCCCCGCCGCTCGCGTGCGCGTTTCAGATGCAGCCGCAAGGCGGCGCTGACGCTTGTCAGCGCCGATCCCGGAGGCAGTGCAATACCGGGCCAACCCGCGGCGGAGGTGAAGCAAGCTTCAAGCACTCCGCCCCATAAACAGATCAGCCGTAGAGATCAGCAAGAGACGATTAGAGTACTGGTGGAAAAAAAGCAGGGAAAAGATGGATACGACCTGATCTCTTAAAATCATAGGCAGCGGTACAAGCTAAATTTTTGAAAAAGGTATACAAAAATGCTAGATAAAGAACATGTGTAGTATACCTGATTAAATCAAGCAGGCTAGGTGACTATTTGTCGCCACCCCGTTTCAAAGGGGATGCCAATAAATCATCATCATCATCATCATCATCATCACGTCGCCCGACCAGGCCCGATGATCGACTAGCCGGATAAGCGCCCCGATTCGCGATGCGAATTACCTTTTCTTTACCTCGAATGGCACATCTTGCTCAGCCACTCGTGTTCGCGAAGATCGCAGCAATATTATAGCGACATATGAGCCCTATAAATTCGCGTACAACATGTCATTTGCTTGCGAGATCTAGGCCGTCTTGGCATGTTTACCTCGTAGGCCGCGCGGACACGCCTCGAGTTTTGCTTCACTGCGGTCTTATTTTACGCAGAAATTACTGTCTATAAACGCACGCTTCAACGAAAACAACTGTTCTTGCTTGCAAAGATGAATTGAGTCCGAGTTGTTCGTTAAAGAAAGATGCAATTGGATTTCACTTAAATATATGTAACTGCCCTTAATTGGCATGCACCGATGATTATGTTACATAAGAGTTGCCTGGGCTCGCTCAATATTTTCACGTTTGCAAGATTTCTTGAAAACTGGTATGTTATAAGCAAAATATGGTGCAATTATTGATCATTTTTGCAGCTTCAAAGCACTGCATGATTGCTGTCTTCTGTTTGGGTGGGAGCTTCTCGATCTTCTTCTTCAGTGCACTTTCTTCAATAGCGTGATTTGCCTGTTTTTGCTGCGCGAGAGCCTCGTCCAAGCTTTTCGCTTTGGCTCTTAGGCGGCGCGCCGTAGCTTGGGTCCTTGCCTATAGCTTCCTGGCGTAATTTTCCTTACGCTTTAGCTGCCTAGGTCGACACCTCTGGTTGAGCAATAGCCTTCTGAGGTACTTGGAGGCGATGCAGCACTTCTCAGGGCCACTTACAAGCCCCTTGCACTTCGTGGGGTAGAGGCTTTCATACCAGCTTGTCATGTTGGAGCTGCGCGCAAGAGGGAACTCCACCGACCGCGCAGCGTCAGAACAGAGCTGCATGCTGTCAACAGCCTCTAGGAGGGATGGAGGATCGCAGTGCTCATCAAGTGAGAGCTCGACACCACGTACAAACACTTAGTGTTCGATCATGCTGTCCCCGCAACGAAACAGCACAAGCTTTTGGGCGCGAAGCAAGCTCATGATTGGCCCCAGTATGCAGACGCTATATGCGACAAAAAGGGAAGTTTCAGAAAAAAATGTGCTTACCCCACTGATTGGAAGGCACGATCACATTTTGGTAATCCAGAGTTGGCGGCAAGCGTGGGTGCTTCATCCATTGTGTCGGGTGAGGCCACGTCGATTCGCTATTTCTTTTTTTGCAGAGGTGCAAACTGTGGGTCCAACATTTCTTTCGGATTACTTTTCTTAGGCACTGGCTTGGAGATGTACTTGGGGACGTTTGGAAAGATCGTCAGTATCGCATCCGGCCTGCTCCTTTCCAGGCGCACCAGCTCACCACTGATGATGTGTTCAAAGTGACGCGACACAAACTGCGAATCGAAATGCAGTTCGCACAAAGCGGCATTTCGTTCGAGTGGCTTGTCCACCCGAGGTATGTTGCGCTGCCACTTTCGGTACGTCTCCTCGTCTTACGGTACCCCGAAGAGCGACTTCTTTTTGCACGATTTGTAACCAGTCGTGCAGACAGGCACAAAACAGCGACTTTGACGGCGGCTCATCCCTGAACACTTGTCGGCACCGCACGAAACATTACTTCGCACGAGAATTTCCAACAGAAAGCGGGAGAAACTCGCGGACCAATTCGTATCGGGCGCGCAGCTTGACGTATAAACGAGTGCGAGCGCCCTCTGGCGGATGCATCACAAGCGGCGACGGTGGTTGCCATAGGAGCCGCCGGGCGGTAATCACACTTCTCTATTCTAGCCACTGTACTTCCACCGTGCTCTAGACTGCGTGTGCGTGCCCGCTCTCCCACTTCGGCGCATGCGCGCAGCCCTGCCGGCCCCTGCCGCGGACTCTTTCAGAGCTCTCTGCTGCCTCTCCCCTAAGAGTGGTGGTGGTGGTGGTAGAAACTTTTGTAGCGTTAGCTACACTGGCCTAGCCAAGCCCGTTTCGCGCGGCACATCAAGAGCCGTGCTGCGCATGCGCAAGGATCAGTGATGTCACACGGCTTGCGCACCGGAGCCACCGGAGCCGGCACCTCTCGCGCACTCCGCCGCCGCCGCGCGCGACTCACCGCCGCCGGTCTGCGCATTCCAGAGGAGTGACGTCGTAGCCGTGGTAGACGCACTGGCGCCGGCGCGCGCTCGCTGCGCAGTCGCTGTCTGACACTGCGCTGGAGCCGCTGCGCTTCTGACTGGCGTTTGCCAGTGTGGTATAGCCATGGAGAAGGAGAGCGCAAATGCTGCTCAACAGCGCAGAAGAACGGAGAAGCTTGACTCATCGGATCCCGAAGTAGTTGCCTGGCAATTAGCGGTTGAGCGTAGGAGGAATGAATACATGTGCCACATAATACGTATACCGCGTGTGTGTCATTGGAGCAGCAGTAAGCATGACAATCAAGCTAATCCTTGACAATCTAGACAACCAGGAAAGCTAAGAATAATCAGCTGAACCTTTGCTAACGCTACGTATATCCTGGCATAGCCGAGCTAAGCCACTGCAACTTTTTTATTGCTATTGATGGTGGGGGCGAAGCTCCCTACATGGCACTTAGGTGCTCCCTTACTGTGAGGACGCACCCTTACAAAGCGAAGGAGAGCCCTTCGAGCGCAATCCTTCTCATAGCACTGGAGATGATCCGGCACTGGTCTTGAGGGGAAGTGCAGGTCAAAAGAGCCTCCCAGTAAGACTCCGCCACGGTCTGTGATGGAGGATGAGGGAAGGTGGGGCATGTGAGGAGTGTGTGTAGGAAGTCTCCTGGTTTACCGCAAAGTTTACATAAGGAGGGGAATTGGTCTGGGTATCGTGCATGTAGCAGTATGGGGTATGGGGCAGTCCGAGTTTGTAATCGTCGCCAGTGTCGACAACGGCGTTTAGCCGTTCGTCACGTAGCCAGCGTTTTGACAGCGGTTGTGTGCGGTCACACAAACAACGCGCACTACTGTTGTCGACGGCGGCGCCGTTTTGCCCGCGTTCGCACCAAACGCGCGCGGCGTTGGTGACGTGTTTATGAAGAATTTGCCAACCTTTGTCGTACACCCTATGGCGGTGTACCGTAGTGACCATAAGGCCATGGTCCCTGGGGTCACTAAATAAATGAAAACCACCGGAGCATATATATTTCTCATTCTTTAATAAATCAAATAACCAATTACACCATCACATCTTAATAGTCATAATTGGAAATACATAATTCTCACCATAGTACAGCTTCGCTGGTCTTCCATCTCCACCCCAGTGGAAGGGCTGACAGTTTTTTTCTTTACTTTTTGCTTGTGAAACAAGTCGACGGTGGCGCCCCTCAAAAGTTCCCGTTGAAGCTTTCAGGCCGGGCGCGCGCCGCCGCCGGCGACGGCGGCTGCGCAGAGGGACCAAGGTCGATTCACATAGGTCGCGAAGCTTCGGGCGAAAAGCGGTTCAGAACCAATTGTCACCGACATCAGCAAGGGTGGTTATGGGAGGAGCGATTGAAGCGCGACTATGTTTGGAGGGAATAAACACTGGGAAAGAAAAAAAAAATGTGTTGTTTTTTTTATTTAAGCGGGACGCTATGGAAGCTACGCTACAATTCATTCAGCGAAAATAAAATTCCTAATCCATTTTATATACGCATGGCGAGAAAAAAAGATACAACTCTATTTTACTTGATCACTATCAATAAATACCTTTTTTCAGCGCCCACCGTGAGAGCGCCCATCGACAGCGGTGGACGTTGACGCCGCTATCACTAGCAATGCAATGCAGCTTTTGGATTGCGTGGAAAGGCGCGCTCGTAAAGTTCCCCTGTTACAATACGCCCCCCCCCCCCCTCCCTCACATGTTGTGTTGCTTTGCATATCGACGTTTGTTTGAAGATGACGCGGGTAGTTTGATTGTTTCTTAACTTGTGCAGTCAAAAGTAGTGAGTTGCGACCGTCAGATACTTGTTTACTTTAGCTACTTTCGTGCGACAGCGCTGGCCAACGGGCATGGCGTCCGACGAAAGGACGAGCACTACGCAATCTACGCCCAAAGCGTTCGTCTGCCTCCAAAGAAAGTATGTTTTATGCAGCGATGCGATATCGACACCCGAACGGCTGACCTTTTCCTGCATCACTTTCCACGCTGAAAGCTCGGAACGCCCATCAAGTCGAATGGCGGGGCATTAGAATATACAGCACTATGGAAGGCCTCCGAAAACAAATTTCGCGCCTATGAAAATAAATTGACGTCACTTCTGTTTTTAACGGTTATGACGTCAAATTATTTTTCCTTCCACCGGAAGTGTTTCCTCCTGACACAGTTGGCGCTAAGCCCCATGAACCACCGATAAGCCGCCATGTTTTGAATGTATGGGCTTCTATGGAAGCCACGCTACCAGTTGTATTTACCTTGGAGGGACTTTCGACATGGCGCTGAGGCGGAAAAAAACAAAATATAAAGTGAAAGCACGTGCTATCATCGTCCAATCGAAGATACAGGGGAGAGAGAGAAGCGGCGTCGTTCAAAAGATGGCGGTACTTTTCCAAAGTTATAGGGACTTTAGTCGAGCCTAAAGTCCCTATATATAGAAAAAGTACCGCCATCTACGCTTTCCTCCGCCGTCTCCTCTCCTAAAGCGCTTGTTTTTTATTTTACGTTTTGTTTGCGAAAGGAAGTCGACGGTGGCGCCCCTAGAAAATCCACATTAAAGCTTTCAGGCCGGGTCACGGCCGGGCTCGACTGGCGCGCGCGCTCGCTTCTTTAAGAAGCGAGCGCGCGCGCCAGTCGAGCCCGGCCGTGGCCGGGTGCGCACCGCCGCCGCCGATTGCGGCTGCGTATACCTATAGAGTGACTTTCAACATGGCTCTCAGGCGAAAAAAAAATATATATATATATATATATATATATATATATAAAAAGAAGTAAAAGCGCGCGCTATCATCGTCTAATCGGAGATACAGGAGAGAGAGAGAGAGAAGCGGCGTTGATCAAAGGATGACGGTACTTTTCTTAAGTCGATCTCTCTAGGTAGCGTCGTCACATCGCGGCAACTCACTGAACTAAGGTGCACCAACGGCTCCCATTGCGGAGCGAGCGATTGCACTGGCATTGAAGAAATAGAGGAGGCGCTGGCTCGAGCAACCGGCGCCGCTTCGCCAGGCCCCGGAAACTCTCAAGTTCACCAAGTGGCCACAGAGGGCGAAAAATCAACCGCGGCGCGTTCCAGCACAAGCGCGCAAGTGGAGCAACTATAATTTGGTCGAATACTTTAGTTTCTACTTTTTCTGCTAGGGGCGCTCAACGCGGCTCGATATTTGATCTATAAATGTACATATAATTACCGACAAGCATAGTTACGCTGTAATGTTTTACAAAATAAGCCATCTATTGTTTGTTATTAGACTTCTGTTATTAAAGTCCGTGCTTTGTTACTTGAATAAAGGTTTTGAGACATCACTCACGTTTGATCAGCAGCAGCCCACTGGTATCGATTGCAGTCCGTGCCGTTTCGCGATTCAAATTGTATGGCGGTTATATTTGCGAACGGGGGGGTAGTTTCCTTTGAGCAGCATCACGCAGGTTCGTTTTAATTAGATATCAATAATATCTCAGCCAGTTTATGCGTCCTACATTCAATAGCTGCCACCAAGCGAACGTGTTTAAAGACGGCGAACTTTATCAGCTGCGGTGTTTCACTGGCGGCTGCATGCACGGCTTCCGCCGTTAGTGATCTGCCGCGTCATGACTTGTTGCTTGAAAAAAAAAAAAAAAGTGCGGGCTAGCACGAAAATTCATCGCTGGAACCGAGCACAGTCTGCTTGAAGACTACCCACGAAAGCGGATTAAACTTGCAGCCCTGGGCATGTGCGCCGGTGAGTAAAAATGCAGTGCTTCGCATTTTCAACTTTTAATTTCTTTGCGTGCGAGCCGGATAAAACAGATTCCTGTCGTCATTTGTTAAAAGTAGAAAATAGTAATAATTATAAAGTTATTGCCCTTCCAAAGCAATTCAAACGAGGCTCTTGCTATTTTGCCAAGTTGCTAAAATTGCTAACATGAGTACAGCATAAATAATAAAGTTTTGGCTGGTTCTGATAATAAATAAATGATAATAACTGAAACACCGCGATAAATTCACTCCACATTAGTGACAAATGTACTTCCGCTGATACAGTTAGATTAACTGCATTTGAGACATAGTAAAATGACTGCGCTTATTACTAGTATCTGGCAGAAACAATTGTCATCTAATCGAGGCTTGAATAACCACAGCCCACACAAGGACACCACTGAAAGAAATGCACATTCAAAACAGTGTTGTGTGTGTGTGCTTTTCTGTCATGGAGCATTTTGTACATCGTTCTTTGTCATACATCACAAACTCACCCACACTTCCACCATAGTAATTGAGGATATTTTTTCTTTCGACTCCAGCCTCCAAGACGCTGCTCATATTTGGACTCATCCCTTTGGACTCTATTGTCTCTAGATGTACAAGTCAATCGTGAACGTGTCACCATTGGAAGTAACATCAAGGGCCAGAATCCTCACATGGTATGTTTCTGAACACTTCAACTAGAACCGTGATTTGTTCATTTATGGGGCTAACTTTTGTTTCACCATTTTTTGCTTGCATGTGTGTCATGGTGTTGCCATTTCTCTTTTCAGGAAGACGGACAAAAGAGAGATTATTGGTCTGCAAGCTGCCCACGCTAAGCCTCAACTGTCACCACAATGACAACAGGTCCTCTTGAACTACGTGCCTCACCATGAAATGTTTGGAAGTTTACCGGATAGAGAGGTGTGAGCCCTATTAAGAAAGCAGCAGTCTACAGTTCTGTATCATACCGAGCGGGAATAAGAAATGTAACATACAAGTTTAGTTGCTTTTAAGGGTGCTTTATGACAATCGGAGAAGTAACATGTTGAGTCCCAACTTGTTTCTTTTCCAGTCATTATAGCCATGACGACCAGAACAGAAACAATGTAGCAAGCTCCTACTTGCTAATGCACAAACTCTGTCATCTGCTCTTTACAAATCAGTTTGACGCGCATTAATACCGCGAAGTATCCCATGCTTCCTCACAACGATAATTTGTTACCTGAAAATACAAAGAATTTGAAAACGATCAAAAGTACTCAATGCAATTTTAAGGAAATTATACTTCATGTTGACTGAAACTGTGGCAGTCGCTCTTCATTTCATTATTTTTTGTTTAAAGTACGCTCAGGGCCACATGGCATTAAAGAGGGGAGTGGTTACAAAGTAGTGGAGTAAAACGAACAAGGGCAGTGAGTTCTTATAACATAATGATTCTCTTGATTATAAAATGTTAGCTAATGCTCTGCAAAAAAGTTTTATCTGTGATGGCTACGATACTTGGTGGTTCCATTTCTGAGATGTACGGGGGATGAAAGATTGAAAGAAAGACTTCGTGTTTACATGAATCAATTCTTAGTTTACTGCGATGATCGACGCAGTTTGAAATGTACTGACGCCGGCAGTATGGGAAGTAGTCATGATGTGTGGTGTGATAGAAAATTTTATGAAATAGCAAAAGACGGGTGACTTTGCGGCGATTAGCTAGTGGAATAAGTGCTGCGTTAGTTTACACTGAAGTTATACTCGCGGTACGGTTTAAATTAGAAATAATAAAATGAGTAGAGTTATTTTGTACTAGTTCAAGTGGAAGTAATAAGATTAACGCGACTGGGATCCCGTATTGCAGGTGCATATTCAAGTTTCGAGTGAATTAGTCCTGTAAAGTTGTAGTGCTAAAGTAGACGGTGCTTTGGAAAAGTTGCGCCGTAAGTGTATCAGTGACGAGTGTGACGAGTGGAAGCCAGTAACAAGAAGAGCTTTATTCAGACGACGAATGTGCATATATATAGCAAGCTGTATGATAACAACCTGTGGTCTTTATCTATGGTTAGTTTCACTGGCAATGGCGCATGCGCACGCATGGCTTACAAGCATTGCTCGATACATCTTCCTGCGGGTAAAGAAAACAACTTAAGTTATTTGATTAAAGTTATTATCGTAGCGTAGTCGATCCGGTGGTCGTGTCTGCCACCCAGATCTGCGTAGCTGAGGAAGTACGTCTTGCTGAGGAACCGAAACCGGCGGCTGTTCCATGGGAGATCTGTTACTGGGGCTTTGACGTTCCTCGCTGTGCTCACGCTGAGGCCGTTCTGGCTCGGTGGGACCATCACTTTCATCGCTCGATGAAGACTCACTTTCGACTTGTTCACTGTACTGCTCACGTGTCCGCAGTAGGTGACGCCGGTTACGTCGTAACCGTCTGCCGTCCTCTGTGGCTACCTCGTAAGATCTTGGTGCGACTCGTCCTAGCACTTGCGCCTTCCTGGTCCATGCCTTGTCTTGGACCCGCACGACTTCGCCTTTCTTGAGTGCTGGCAAGCATCTGCCACGAGCTTCGGGCTGTTTGTGTTTAGTCACGGAAACGCTTGAGTGGTGGCTGAAGTCTGGAAGTCTCGTGCGCAGGCGTCTGCCTTGGAGGAGCTCACCCGGTGAACGACCATCTTCGAGGGGTGACGAACGGTAGCTGAGTAGCCCAAGCCAGAAGTCCTGTTTCGTTTCCGCCGTCTTCTTCATGATTCGTTTTACAATTTGAACGCCTTTCTCAGCGAGACCGTTAGACTGAGGAAATCTGGGGCTAGACGTCACATGCTGGAAGTCGTACCTGGAGGCAAAATGTGCAAATTCATAGGATGAAAACTGAGGTCCATTATCGCTGCAAACTTCTACTGGGATGCCATATCTAGCAAAAATGGCACTCAGCTTTTCGATTACAGATAGGGTGGTCAAGTCAGTTAGTCTTTCGACTTCTGGGAAATTGGACAAAGCATCGAAGACACAAAGGTATGAACTTCCACCTTGCTGGAAGATGTTGACTCCGACTCTGTACCACGCGTATTGCGGTGCGGGCCTTAAAACTAGAGGCTCACTTTGCTGCGCGTAAGCGTACTTGCGGCAGGCTGCACAGCGCTGTAGCATCTTCTCGATGTCCACGTTAAGCCCTGGCCAGAAAACCAAACGTCGAGCTTTTGCTTTGGACTTATTCATACCCAAGTGCCCTTCATGAATGCGATCGAGTATTTCTGGCCTCAACGACTTAGGGATAACCACTTTGCATCCCTTAAATAAAATGCCCTCTACGAGTGACAACTCTGATGCGAATGGTTTCAATGTGCCTTCAAGCTTTCCCTTGCCGCCTAAGTGGTTGATAACAGCTTGCAACTCGGTATCGGCTGCCGTTTCGTTTTTCAGGCGATCCATGGTCTTTTTGCTTACCAACTCGGACACAATTCTTGTTGCATGGACTTCCACGTCCTCGTTGAATCCATCGGTATCCCCTGCGGCAGTTGGTGACGCCCTTGACAGCATGTCCGCCAGGAGCAGCTGTTTGCCTGGCACGAAGTGAAGATCAAAGTCATAGGTGAACAAACGCAGAAAGAAACGCTGAAGTCGCGGAGGCATATCACCAATAGCTTTTGTAGCTATGGCAATTAACGGACGATGGTCAGTTTCAATAACAATCTTGCGTCCATATACAAACTGGTGAAACTTTTCGCAGCCGTAGGTAATTCCCATCGCTTCTTTCTCGATCTGAGAGTATCTTTGTTCTGCAGCGCTCATAGCGCGGGATGCATATATAGGCAACTGGCCGCCAAGCGTCACCGTCACGTTGCAGAAGAGCTGCTCCTAGCCCGCATTTTGAAGCATCTGCAGAGATTTTTGTTTCTCTGGACGCGTCAAAGATGGCGAGCAGTGGTGGTTTGCTTAGATGCTCACAAATAACTGCCCACTCGCGCGCATGGTTCTCTGTCCATTCAAAAATGGTGTGTTTCTTTAAAAGGCTGCGCAGCAGGTTCGTCTTATCGGCCAGGTTGGGTATGAATTTGCCAAAGTAGTTCGCCACGCCTAGCATCCGGTGTACGGCCGCCTTGTCTACCGGGTGAGGTAATTCGCCCAGAGATGTGATCAACAAAGGGTTTGGTTTTATGCCCTCTTTGGATATGACGTCACCCAAGAAATCAATTTCAGTGAGCCCGATCTTGCATTTATCAGCATTAAACGTTAAACCTGCCTGTCTGGACAACTGCAAAGCATGCCGGAGGCGCGCATCGTGCTCATCTTTTGTAGCTCCATAGATTAAGACGTCGTCAACATACACGTGCACTCCCGCAGCTCGGTCGAAGATTTCGCTCATCGCCTTCTGGAAAACTTTTGGCGCGGCCGCTATACCGAACGGAAGCCTTAAAAAACGGTATCGCCCGAACGGTGTGCTGAATGTGCAGATATACGACGTTGCATTGTCTAAAGGGATTTGGTGAAAACCGGAGTTTGCATCAAGGCGAGAGAAATATTGGGCCCCTGCTAACTCAGCTTCAATATCTTCTCGCCTTGGCATTTGATAATGTTCCCGCTTTAGACAATTATTGATATTCCGAGGATCCATGCACAAACGCAGCTTTCCGTTTTTCTTTCTTACGATGACTAGAGGGCTCACCCAGTCCGTTGGCGCGCTGACCTTCTGTATGATGCCGCCTCTTTCCATCCGGTCGAGCTCATCTCGTAGTGGTCCTCATAGTGCCAGTGGTACTCGCCGCGCTGGCATTACTACTGGTGCTGAATCCTCGCGCAGAACCATGTGGTACTGTCGATGCAAGCAGCCAGTTCCCTGAAATAAATCTGGGAATTCCTCATAATGTCAGAGGTGCCCTCTTTGCTGACCGTGTCTACGTTGCGCGACACCAAACCCAGAGTTTCACTTGCGGCTAATCCCAAAATAGCGGGGCTGCTCTTTTTCACCACGAAAAAGGAGATGCTACAGGACCGCTGATTCATCTCAACTTGCAGCGTTGCCACGCCGACGTGCTTGATAACACCTCCGCTATATGACCGCAGGACAGCACAACTTGGGTCAAGCTTCCGGTCCCCCTTGCACCTTCGGTAGACGGAGTAAGGCAGCAGATTGGCCTGGGAACCTGTGTCAACCTTAAGCACCACCATTTGACCCGCAACCTGTGCTTTAACTGTCCAATCTTCCTTGCGGTTGACATTGCAAATTTTCACATCCAAAACACTAAAGTCATCGCTGTCTTCGTGCACATCGTCTACTTGTCGTTTCGTGCAACACATAGCGAAGTGATTTTTTCCTTTACACACGAAGCAAGTCTTTCCGAAGGCTGGACACCTAGCACACCTAGTGTGGGAACGATTGCATTTGGCACAAACGTGCTGTTGCGATTTTTTGACCACGGCTATCTGGTTGTCTGCTTGGGACCACGCCTTATTCTGCTGGTCGGATACTTCCGCGGCTCGGCATATCTGCCCTGCCTTGAGGAGCGTTAGGTCCTTTTCCTTGAGCATTTTCTCCCGCAGCTTGGTGTTGTTTGTGCCGAAGACAATCTGGTCTCGGATCAAGGACTCGGTCAAGGGCTCGAAGTTACAGCTGCGTGCCTGTCTCTTGAGGTCACGTAGAAAATGCTCAAAGGGTTCACCTTCCGCTTGTGTTCTTGTCCGGAACAGGTATCTCTCAAAAACCTCATTTTGCTGCTCCTGGCAATATTCAGTGAACTTCTTTACAACGGTCTCATAATCTTGCTTGCTTTCGCCCTCCTCAAAAGAAAAATTGTTGAATACCTCGAGCGCTTCGTCTCCCGCGAAGCTCAGCAGAAGCGCGGTCTTGACAGCTGGAGTCCTGGGTTCCTTCGCTGATGCTGTCGCCTCCAAGAACAGCTCGAACTTCTGTTTGTATTTCTCCCAGTTCTTTGCCGTGCTTCCGGATAGCAGCAAGGGTTCTGGTGCCTTGAGAAGTTCCATGTCCTGGCTTTGAATTACATTCAGCGGTTGCTGCTTGCTGTTCGTGGGCCGACTACATCTACGCCGCGGAGCGACGCGCCCACTTCTGACACCATGTATCAGTGACGAGTGTGACGAGTGGAAGCCAGTAACAAGAAGAGCTTTATTCAGACGACGAATGTGCATATATATAGCAAGCTGTATGATAACAACCTGTGGTCTTTATCTATGGTTAGTTTCACTGGCAATGGCGCATGCGCACGCATGGCTTACAAGCATTGCTCGATACAGTAAGTACCCGAGCATGTGATTAGCATTGCTCAGGACGTATTCTATATTAATGGTCCAATTTAAGTTATTTGTAATGCGTACACTGAGATATTTATATGACATGACAAAATCTAAGGGAACGTTGGTAAGATGGCAAATGCTAGGATTAGAATTAGATCTGGGAATATGCATTATTTTACAATTGTTTACTACAAGAAGCTCATATACAGTTTGCATGGAATCAATAACTAGGCTAGCCCTGCACCATAAGAGATATCTGGAAAAGGCAAGCTCAAACAACCAGCCAGCCTATTTCACACTTTACAAACTTGAGAAATCACTAAAAGCAATTTTTCTTTCTCTTCAAACAGCAGATGACAAACCTGAGCACAGTGTGCTCCCAAAAAGATTTTGAAATGTACTCGCAGAATAAGTTCAGCTTAACATTCAGCTAATCAACAGTGAACGAGCAAGGGAAACCTCAGTGTGGGAACTTGTCTTCGTCTCGGCCCTCACAAATATGTTTGCTTGGTGAAACGCTGGCTCCAAGCTGAGGCTTCCCTTGCTCACCTGTTACTCAACTGAAGTGTTCATCTCCTTGCAACCTCGTTGCCTTGTTTGAATACATATACCGAGATTATTTGTGACCATGAAACCGCAAATCACATTTTTCAAGCAACTGTGATCATTAATTGAGCTTGCTTATATGTTGATTTAGTGTCCTTGTTTATTCACACAATATTTGTAGAAGTTCTTGTAAGCACTGCTTTCGCCATAGCGTTCCTTGGTTTCCCTACGAGTACTCCACTTGTGTCAAAGCCTTTACTGCCGCACCTGAATACCAAATGTGCAGTAGAAGAATATCAAGCGCAGAAAATACGTGATGTACAATTTAGCATAACGCCCCCCTCCTACACTTCGTGGCTCTCGCCAATGTGTTCTGAGAGAAATGGGACATTGCAGCTCGAGCTTATCTTGCTGACAGTACATTTTTGCCAAGCAATTTTAATGTTCCTTTCTGTAATTTAGCTGAAATCGTCTAACGCAGAGTATATAAAACATCAAGCAGCACTGTACGCAATGCAAGTACGAGGGTAGCTCAGCATAAATATCGCTGTCTGAAGCTTCGTTCTCCCTGCCTTAGTGGCACGCCGAACACGATGAGAAAACTCCGCTCGATTTCAGCTTTGGGTTCCATTAAATAGAAGGTTATCTGTGTTTCTGTATGTTGTAAACTCAGTGACAGACAACATTAAGTCCACCTGACCTGTACGAAAATTGTGAGCATGTACTGCTTCATTCACCATTGACAATAAACAATGTAAGCTTACTTGTTTGAACTGTTTTATTGCCAGTTGAGGCCTCTCGGTCACCTGGCGACATAATAAAGACATCTGTAGTCATGTTAGAGTACAGTACACACGAATACCGCCCTGAAAGCGGTAACAAAACGCCCAAAACCAGCGAGCGAGCACCGCGACGAGCCCTACAAACCGCTACGGTAGCGGCCATATTGCTCACTACGTAATGATGATGATATCAGATGATGCTGATGATGATGATTTATTGGCATCCCCTTTGAAACTGGGCGGCGACGAATAGTCACCTACCCTGCTTGATTTAATCAGGTATACTATACATGTTCTTTATCTAGCATTTTTGTATACCTCTCATTATTATTTTTCTTTTTCAAAAATTTACCTTGTGCCGCTGCCTATGATATTAAGAGATCAGGTCGTATCCATCTTTTCCCTGCTTTTTTTTTTCCACCAGTACTCCAATCGTCTCTTGCTGATCTCTACGGCTGATCTGTTTATGTTTCCTTCCACTTTGAAACCAAGCGCTTCTGGGAGTTGCACGTTACCTACGGTTCTCGCTGGGTGGATCCCGTCGCATTCCATTAGGATGTGCTGAGTGGTCTCTGGATCTTTACTGCAGCATACACATGTCTCATCTAGTTCCGAATATTTGTTCCGATATGTTTTCGTCCTTAGGCAACCGGCTCGAGCCTCAAATAGCAAGGCACTGCCCTTTGTGTTATCGTACAGATTTTCTCTTCTAATTTCTTTCTTCTCATTCTTGTAAATCTCCATTGTCCTTTTTGTTTCCATTCTTTGCATCTAATTCACGGTCTCTATTTCTCTCACTTTCTTTCTGATGACTCCTGGTTGTCTATTTGCAGTTTCGATTATCCTGTACTTGGTTGCCAACTTCCTTGACCTCTTCCTCCATTCTGTGTCCACGCTTTTCATGTAGAGATACTTGTGCACTTTAGCCGCCCATTTATTTTCGTCCATGTTCCTGAGCCTTTCTTCAAAACTAATTTTGCTCTGTGCTTCTCTGACTTCAAAAGAGGCCCAACCCATGTCACCCTGTACTGCCTCATTTGTGGCATTACCGTGGGCTCCCAAAGCCAACCGGCATACTGATCTTTGGTTAACTTCCAAACCCGCCAATATATCCGATTTTAAGCATATAATGGCATTTGCGAATGTTAGCGCTGGCACCATTACTCCTTTCCAGATTCCACGCACCACCTCATACTTATTGTGGCCCCACAGTGCTCTGTGTTTCATTATTGCTGCATTCCGCTTCCCCTTTATTTTCAGATTATCTTGGTGGTTGTTTGAGTAATTCTTTCCTTCGTTTATGTGTACGCCGAGGTACTTACATCGCTTCACTATGGGTATTACTTTCAGTTGAATTGACACCACGAAGTTACTCGTGTGTTCATTAAAGATCATAATTCCTGATTTCTCTGTGCTCTGTGTGTGTGTCTCTGGCAAATCAGTTTTGATTTTGCCAGCACCATCTCTCGGTCGCATATTTTAGTTCACAACGCCACCGCTACGCTTATTTTCGTTGCACTGTGGAGGTACAGTTTCCCTTCTCTAAGTTTGTATGGTTGTTCTGTGGCTTCGCGCCGTGAGAGATGTGAAAGGGAAAAGATTGGAAGGGGAGGTTGGGATAGAGAACGGCAGAGCGAGGGTGAGCCCACGCAACCAACGCAATGCCCTCTCTCAAGTCATTCGGTCAAGTGATAGTTGGAGGCGTCGAGAGAGAGAGAGATAGCGTGGTTGTGAAGAGGCGCTATGCAGCCAGGGCCGTTGGCCATGGGGGAAGGTAGGAAATTCCAATCTCATCCTCCTTCCATGTCTGCCAGTCGCGGTGCCGCTCCTTTCGTTTGCACGGAGAAAGGAAACTCCGGAAACGTGCTCGAATAGCGCGTCCGCTCTGCAATGCACAACGCTTGCTGCGCTAGCTCGGGATCCATAGGAATGGTCAAATCGATATCCTCTGCAATCGCTTCACCGATTTCAATGACGTTTTTTGCATTTAATATAAAATGTAAAATCAAGTATATTTTAGCGAAGTGACGCAGCAGTTAGTTTTCGGACGCATCAGCTCACCAGGGAGACGACGATGAAGGGGGATGAGCTCTGGCAGCGGTAGGTGCCGATCGGGAGGTACGACAACAACGCGAAGTAACATTTGAAGAAACTAGATTTATTTAACTTGGCATTAACTTGGCACCTTAAAACTGTACACACACATCTTATACATGAAACGATGTCATACCGATAGTCGACGGCCTGCCTGACCAGCCTGGCCTCCCGTGGTGAAGTGGCGCCGTGGGCTGCTGGGTCCTTGCCCACCCAAAACGACTCAAAAACCCCTTCCTTAAATGTGTTTCTACAGCATTCAAGGGGCCCGCGGACCCGTGGGAGACGCAAGCCTCAGCACCAATCGCCTATTCAAGCCAATCAGGCAAGCCGTCGTGCTCCAATAGGGGCCAGAGTTTTAAGGACCACGCAGACATGGTCGCGACAATAGACCGTGAGCAACAAATTTGGCCATGCCTAATGGGCCTCCCCCGATACAGCCGAGCGTGGAGCGACTGCACTACACGTGCATACACTCGTTCAAACCCGTTTCGGGATTCCTTAAAGTCGGCCGCGGCATACGTTCTTCGCGACAATATGCTGGAAGCAGATGTTGATTTAATGCCGTCACTGTCTATCAAAAGTCTCGGAAATTGCAAAGTATCAAGTTTACAACTCTGCGACATAGCAATACTAAACGTCATCACAATTTTGTAAACTTCACCTAATAACACATCTAAACTAGACAAAAATCGAATGTGATTTTTCTCGTTTTTGCAGAGCCCTTGTCAACGCTGTGATAAGTTCACGTGGACTGCAAACTTATTTGTATAGCACATTTGCCCGCTTTAAGTGTTCCAATCTAGGCAGACGCTTGCATAATACCCCCTCCTCCCCCCCGCTATGCATCGGCTGTATATGGCTGTACTGAGCTGCTGAGCAATCGTCCTCAGTCCTGGTAACTGCAATATTTATTTTTTATTTATTATTTAATAATACTGTCAGCCCATGAAGGGCCATTACAGGAGTGGAAGATACGAACACATACAATAATACAGTATGACAACAAAAAAGCAAGTAAATGAAGAACTGCACACGTCTCAACAGGGATGTGAATCAGTTTAAATTCTATGCACTGTGCAAATTCCCCCCCCCCCCCCAAAAAAAAAAAAAAATACGAAAGAAGAATATGAACAGATACACCTTTGACAAAGTTATGATATACATATTAGTTAGCGGCAAAAAGAATATCGTGTACACATTGTAAAAATTCTTCAACGCATGAGGCTGACATGACAGAGTCGGGGAGCGCATTCCATTCTGCAATACCTCTCGGGATACAGCTGTACTTAAAACAGTCATTTCTGGCTTTAGGGGGTGTGATGTACTGGCTATGACGATGTCTGGATGTTTCATTTGTCGAGATTTTGAAGTACTTGTGTTTGTCGACAAGTAAGTGGCCATTTATGATAAGGTAAATATGTTTCAGTCGCTCATACCTGGTACGCAAATCTAGCGGAGGTAAGTCGGCAAGCTTACAAAGTTCAGTGGGGGATTGGCAGTAGCGATACTTGTTAAATATGAACCTTGATGCTAACCTCTGGATTTTATCAAGTTTTTGTTGGTTGGATTTAGTGTAGGGATCCCATACAGTTTTAGCATACTCCATGATAGGACGTATTAAGGATTTATAGGCTAAGATTTTTACCTCAGGTGTCGACGCACTTATATTCCGCCTTAGACTCCAAAGCGCTTTGCTGGCCTTACTACATACAGCATCAATGTGTTGATTCCCTCTGAGGTCAGAAGTGAACGTTATTCCTAGATACTTATGCTTATCGACTCTGCTAATGGTTATACTACTTATGTTGTAATGGAAATGCAAAATTTCTTTCTTTCTCGTTATGGACATAACAACAGATTTAGCTGCGTTCAGTTCCATCTGCCAGTCGTCACACCATTTCTTAATTTTTTGCAGACTAGATTGTAAATTGGCCTGATCATTACTGTTTCGAATTTTATTATACATCACACAATCATCAGCAAAAAGTCTCACAGGGACACTAATATTATTAGGCAAGTCATTTATAAAGATCATAAATAAGACAGGACCTAACACACTTCCCTGGGGAACACCTGACACAACACGGGAAGGGCGTGATGTGCACCCCGCGAATTCAACGTATTGTTCTCTAGAAGAAAGGTAAGATGAAAACCACTGAGTGATGGCGGGGTTTTGAAATACGGAATTAATTTTTGTGATTAACTTCGGATGGGATACTTTGTCAAATGCTTTCGAAAAGTCGAGGAAGATTATGTCTGTTTGACCACGGGAGTTTAGGGTTTCAGAGAGGTCATGTACAATTTCAATGAGTTGGGTGGTTGTTGAAAGCTTTTTTTCGGAAACCATGCTGTCCAGGAAAAAATAAGTTGTACTTGTCCAAGTAAGAAACTAGTTGTTTATAAATGATGTGCTCGAGGAGCTTAGAACACGCGCTTGTAATTGAAATTGGTCTATAATTTGCCACTTCCGCAATACTGCCCCCTTTGTGTATAGGTATGATTTTTGCGCATTTCCATGCTACCGGGAAGCAACCACCATCAACAGAGGACTGTAAAATTTTAGTAAGGTATTTAGAGTTCCATTCTGCATATTTACGCAAAAACTCGTTTGGAATGCCGTCAGGACCAGGGCTCTTCTTAATATCGATATTCAGCAAGAGATTTAGAACACCTTGTTCATTGATTTCGATGTCTGCAATAGGGGGTCTAGCGGGTGTGTTGGCTACATGAGGTATATGACCATTATCTTTAGTAAAAACGGATGTAAAGTAATCATTAAAATTATCAGCTTGCATTGTAGCTGTACTGCTGGATTCTGGAGATAACGGTTTTGTGGATGGGTTGACAAAACGCCAGAACTTCTGGGGCGCCTCTTTAAGGAACTTCGTAAGTGTCACATTATAAAACTTATCTTTACATTCTTTTATAAGGCATTTCAGGTCTTGGCTCATGCGTTGAATTGAGTTCTTCTTATCGGGGGTTGGATACCTCGAACAGTCCCCACGTTAAAATATGGTCTTGGTGAAGAGTACGAGTTTAAGTTCGCGCTTCTATTTATTCTGAAAATATTCCAAGTAAATAGACAAAGCAAGGTCATTGAAAACATTTCAAATACGTCACAAATAAACTTTGCAGTATTAAAATTTCTGAAAACGCTTACTATAATATGCGGTGCACTTCTAAAATCGCAGTGCAAATAATTGGGCAAAACGAACGCATGATATGCTGCTCTCCTCCCAAAGAGCGCATGAACACTTATAGCGTCAATTTTAGCTGTAGCTTTTGACCGTATACATAGCTATTTAATTTGAGAGAGCGATCGAATAACCTATTCAGTCGCTCTACTATTACTATTCAGTCGCTCTACATACTATTATTTTTTGCTATTTGATTGAACTGTTGACAGCGCAATTGTGATGCAGCTAAATGTGCAGATTTTGATAATAGCTAAAAACTGCCAAATAACGCGCTGGCATGGAGGTTGAGCCAGCACCGTGAGAAAAACGCCGATTGCGACAGCCTGTGGAAAACCGCGCCTCTCCATCTATCCATCTATCCAACCTATCCATTTATCCATCTAAGTTAAGGACCGCACAAAGAGCGAAGGAACGAAAAATGTTAGCCTAACGTTAAGAGACAGGAAGAGAGCGGTGTGGATCAGAGAGCAAACGGCGATCGCCGATAATCTATTTCACATTAAGACGAAAAAATGGAGCTGGACAGGCCATGTAATGCGCAGGATGGATAACCGATTGACCATTAGAGTTACAAAATGGGTACCAAGAGAAGGGAAGCGCAGTCGAGGGCGGCAGAAAACTAGGTGGGTGATGAAGTTAGGAAATTTGCAGGCGCAAATTGGCATCAGCTAGCGCAAGACAGGGGTAATTGGAGATCGCAGGGAGAGGCCTTTGTACTGCAGTGGACATAAATATAGGCTGATCATGATGATGATGATTCATCTATCTGAAACTAGCGCTGACACTAAATTTGCGCAGCTGCTCAGCGTAGGCACACGTTTTCTGTTACTCGCCGCGGTAGCTTAGTGACTATAGCATCGCGCTGCTGAGCTCGAGATCGCGGGTACGATAGGAGCGAAACGTAAAAATGATCGTGTACTTAGATTGATGTGTATCTTAAATGTCCCAGGTGGTCAAAATTATTCCGGAGTCTCACCTACGGTATGCTTCATAGTTTTGGCACGTATAAAACTTGGATTTATGTGTGACGTTTTCTGTTTTCTCAATTAACGTGGTTAAAGGCCTTAGGTCTTGTATGTATGCTGACTTCAATCTAGCGCTATTTTTTACGCTTACTTAATGTTTTTTTTTTTTCTTCTGAAATGCGTAGACGCTACGACTGGTCATACAGAGCAACGACACATGTGCGGCTAATGGAAATGTGCACTTTACAAGATGGTAAAACGACAGACCAAAGGGAAGGCAGTGCATTTACGTGTTGCTTTTTTTTTAAGTGTAGGCTGTGTGGCCAGTACGAGCGCTAGATATCTAACAACCGTATAAAGCAGAGCAAAGCACCGAAATCTATATTAATACATATGTCTGGATAAGGACCCACCCAGATATCTTCGAGACGGTTTTACAAAACGTTTTCTAGCCGTCTTAGCGAAATGTTAACTTAAAACAGCTTAACAAGACGCCTTCCAGGCGTCATTCGCAGGACGTCCTCAAGTCGTACATAAAAAGACGGTTTGTAGCCGTCCTAGACCATTTTGGCTGGTCGAAGACAGCTACAAAACGGCTTGTGTTCAGTGGGTATAGAGCTTGTTTTTGCGGCAGCAAATTTGCGCTGGCGTGGTTCTCTGTTAGAGAGTAGCTGATTCCCACGCAGAGTGCCTGCGTTCGATCCCGGCGGGAAAAATGTTATTAATAATATTTTTACGTACACGGGCGGCGAACCCCATCACCAACAGAAACGGTTATTGGAATCAGCCCATAACAGCGTACGCTGCCAAAGTACACTGAAAAGCGCGTACTCACCCACAGCAGTCAGAAGGGCGCTGTCCAGAAAAAGTGAGACGCACACAGCGGAGAACAGCCAAGCCGCTGGCTTCGACTGCACCACCTCCAGCGGAGACGCTGCGTAAACGTTTTCAATGGCAGGTTGCGTGTTGATAGTTCTTGTCTTCTAGTATCCGCGGAACCTTACAGAGCCTCACTGTATGTTTGCGAAAGTATTGAGAATTCAACATTTTGGGGAAATATGGATAACTATGAACTCAGGGTCATCTCTGGAGCAACTCAACAATAGGCATTAGACGAGGGGAGCAAATTAACAAATACGCAAATGACGTAGTAAGGACGAGCACCGCTACCAACTGTTTTATCAGGCATGCAAAATACACCCATATACTGCACACGACACATCGAAAACATGCGCAGAACCGCAAGTGAAAAGATCAAAAGTGGAAGGTCACAGATAATTGTTTTTGGTTTCATTCCTTAAGTTCTTACAAAGCGCTTTATGATCAGTACAAGGATACAGACCTGTCACTGATACCTCCGCTTTTGTTTATGTGTTAGGTTTCTAAAACATATTTCATGATCGTGATTTTGCTTTTCCCAATAATCTCTGCCCGACTCTCATCTGCGAAGACCACAATACGCGGGTATGCGCGCGCTTTCTTTATTTCTAACTGCTAACGCACATTCCCGTGCCCTGTCGCTTGATCATCGGCCAGTTTGTCCTATGTAGTATTCGCCACAAATAAGAGGTATGCCGTATATCACACCTACGGCATAATCAAGAAAAACATGTGGTGGGGCCATGCCACAAACTTATTTTTTTACGCGCAAGCGTAAATGGCTGGCGCACCGAGGGCCGTCGAGGCATGGACTAACCCTTTGAGGCTCGAAGTTTTTTGCCAAATGTGACCCCCAGGGTTGATTTTTTTATTGCTAATTTAAATTCTTCAAAAGAACCTATTTCGAAATAATATGGTCGTAATTTTTTTTTTGAGTGACAGCAAAGTGAGGAAAAAATTGTTTGTGTTGTAAAATACACAATGTTTATTCATGAATAAGAAGATGAGCGCACTGAAAAATGGGTGTGTGCACGTCCCGAAAGTGAGAAGCCTTCGTCTTATCGCCAACAAGGTGCGATAGAGCTTTTGTGGTCTCCAAAAAAGGAAACGCAAAAACGGCAGCTTCGTTTATGTATATACGCGCCTGCCTGGGAACAGGTGTAATCGAGCCGCGGTGGGCGATAAACGATCGAGTAACAAGCGGTCACCCTTTGAGAGATTTGAAACTGGATAGCCATCAGTTTAGTGCATGCAACAAGCGGGATCCGCCGCAGGAGAAAACCGTAATGGCACGTACACACTAGCGGCAAAACGCGCGCGGCGCGCCGCCGGCGGCAAAACGAAGCTGTCGCAGGGCGGCCACACCAACCGGCGGCGCGCCGCTGCGGCCGTCACGTGACAGCATAGACTCCTCTCCCCTTCTCGAACTATCAACTCCGTCCGGGACGCGTATTTCCAATTGCTAGTCGGTACAGCGTTTGACCGCTGGCGCCACGCTGCGCCGCTCGCGCGTACCATGTTTCTAGCCGCCGCCGTTGGAACGGAGGAGGCGTTGACGGAGAAAACGCTGGGCTGGTGGTGACTAGCCTGCTGTTGGGATCGGTGGTATTACAAACGCATCACTGTTTTGGTGATCCAAATATAATCTCACTATCAGGGAGGGAGCAGTCTACCTGACTGGAGCAGTATTTTTTATTTGGGGTGTTGCTACGCTGCGCTGCGCAACACCCCAACGACCGCCGCTTCGCGTCGGTGCCCGGCACCACGGCTGCCGCCGTAGCACCGGGGTTCAAGCGACCGCGCTGGCAAACAGAGAGGAAAAAAAAGAAAAGCGTGATATTAAGAAAAAGTTTAGCCCGGGCGGGATTCGAACCAGCGTACGCATGATCCCAAAGCGAGCGCCGTAGCCACTCAGCAGCCATACAGCCACGCTTCCGAGGGTTGCATTCATGCGAACCATATGATTGCGTTCGAGCGCCCTCGGCGAAAGAAACCACCTAGAAACGCGGTACGCGCGAGCGGCGCAGCGTGGCGCCAGCGGTCAAACGCTGTACCTACTAGCAATTGGAGTGTTGCGTCCGGGACCCTTTTCTCGGAGCAGTTTGTTTTAGAGAAACGAGATGGCGCTCACGGCGGCGCGCCATACGTTTCCTCAGCGATCGCGCACGAATACGAAACCATTACCGCTTCTACCTTGCTTCTGCGCGATCAGCTGTCGGAAATGCAACTGAGTTTTCGCTAACACACTGTGCTGCAATCATGCTAGATTGAATCATATGAATGGAAGACGTGTGCAGTAGTTGGCTGCAAAAATAGTGACTGGCATGTTAAGGAATAGAATGAATCTGTGTGGCCAAGTTCGCGGACCGCTGCTGCAACTGTCCGAACGTGTTAGCGGCACTTCGTGATGTACGGCTTTCCTCGAGGATACAGAACTTTGCTCGTCCGCCAGCCTTGTATCGCTAACTTTCAAAGAAAGAGCTTCGTCCCCAGAACATCGGCAAGGGTGAGTACCTTCTTCTTCTTCTTCTTTCTGGGGTTTTACGTGCCAAAACCAGTTCTGATTATGAGGCACGCCGTAGTGGAGGGCTCCGGAATAATTTCGACCACCTGGGGTTCTTTAACGTGCACTACAACGCAAGCACACGGGCGTTTTTGCATTTCGCCTCCATCGAAATGCGGCCGCCGGGGCCGGGATTCGATCCCGCGACCTCGGGCTCAGCAGCGCAACGCCTTAGCTGACTGAGCCACCCCGGCGGGTGAGGGTGAGTACCACTCGTTAAACAATGACAAAGGGAGTAGCGCCGCTTCCTGTCACAGAAAGTTTCGCGCACGTTTGTCCCAAATGGCAGGAAAGCTTACGCCCACTCTATCGCCGACGTATCAAGAATAAGTGAATGGGCGCACACTTGAATATATGCGCATTGTATACGCACAATAGATGATGGACTACACCGATGGCGCACGAATTAATGGTCGAAGCTGAATGTTTCGTGACGGTCCACAAGAGTAATCGAGTTTCTTGCAGTAATATATATTTGCTACAAGGTATTACAATGTACAAAACAGCTACGTTTCAAGCCTTGTGCGCAGCAAGAAAAAATCTATCGGAACTGAGCACACCCGCGAGCGATTAGACAGAAAATAATCAGATAGTAGCCGGACCGAGGAACTTCACTGAGTCAGAACTGACAAGCCACTGCCTCAAAATATTTGCCGAATAAAGAACAAATAGCAAAACACACTAATCCTGACTGAATTAATGAGCGGAATGTTTGGATAGCTTCGAATACATATTTAGCTCCGCTTTTAGAACAAGCACCATATACGCCGCTTGCGCCGTTTAGGCATAGCTTAATCAGCTCCGAAAGCGCTTCTGCATGTTCTCTGAAGCTGTGATCAAAGCTTCGTGTCTTCCACCTAATCACCGTCTACGATATCTTCGAAAATAGAGGTTTTCTAAGTCGCGCCGGCGTCATACACTTCCATTGTAAACAAGGAGGCAACGGAGGCAGTTGAGGGAAGCAATGGAGGCGTCACCACGTGATCAAACATGGCAGCGCCCATGGGATCGCCCCGAAAAGGGTCAATAGTGAAAATATGTCAATAGTCCGGGAGCTGACGCGTGCAGACGATAGTGCGGAACGAGTTGTGCGATAGTGAGAAACGAGTGCGAAACACTAACGGCAAAACGAAACGTTTTGCCGTTAGTGTGTACGTGCGGCACGTTTACCAGGGGCAAAACGCGCGCTGAGAAAGCAGCCGCGAGACAGGTTTTTCTTGCCGCAGGGGGGATCGCTCCTGAACCGATTTTTTGCGGTTTGCCGCGTGCTGCGGATGAAGCAGACCAATGAGACCGGCGCGCTTCCATGACGTACGACCGCTCTTTTCGTATAGACCTTTTCACAAAGCGACGTTTGAGCAGCGTCATTGGCCGACACGGGCGACGTCTAGCGTCAGAACATGTTATGCCGCCATTTTGGACTGTGCGCCTTGCGAGAGCAGGCCGGCCGCACTTCAGTTGTGTGATCTTCGCCGCGCATTTTTTCGATTGTTTTATTCCGCTTCGCTTGTCTTGTGCCGCTTGACTTGTTACACGTTTCACGTGCTCGCGTGAGCGCTCAGTGTAGTGTGCCATGGCAACAGCAAGCCCAGCCAGTGGATGTGGTGTTTCGTCGTCGGTAGCGGCGGCAGCCGCGTCTGCTTCGTCGAGTCCTGGCGTGCTAATCAGCGGTATATTTCATTGTTATTGCTGATCACATGTGACCGTATCGTCGATTGAATCTGATCACCATTACGTTTCGCGGTTGAGGGTTGCCTCATTTAGCAAAAGCAGGCGCGTACGTAGTTGTCGGGCAATGCTTAGAACCAGGCACCGGCGGCCCGACGACGCGTGTCAGTGCATGGTTGGTAGATATGCGGTGGTTACTCCATACGCTTCCGACGCAACTGAACAGCTCAATCATGCAAAATTTATTGGATCTGGTGCAGTGCAGGGTGCTTATAACCAAATGTCAAAGCATAAGCGTGGCGATCGAGCAGCGCGGTATACCTGCAGCGAACCGATGCGCGACAGTGATCACCTATGCCAGCACAACTGATACAGCCCAGGTGCTACATTTTTATTTTAGTATTTAGTATTTATTTATTTATACATACTGTCAATCCCAATAGGGATTATAACATGACTTGTTATAAAGATATATTTGTGTACCTATTTTTTACGTTTGTTTACCTGGAATGGCTTTTCTTTCGAATGTCTGAATTTGGAACAAGCTTCGCTCACGGTGAACCTTAACGTAGATCGTGCGCGAAGTTTGTATTGAAGATATCGCGTACGGCAAGAATTGTTCGTGTGCGCTATCTCTGAAGCAAAAAAAGCCAATAATATTGCAGCATTAGGGCCATCTCTGCTCTTTCTCTTCTTTCCCTTACACTTTCTCACTGTGCTATGTCCATAATAAAGTAATGTCGAGTCTTAACAATTGCCTAAATACATATGGATATGACTGCAAACCACTACTGACCGTGAGTGAAAAGCGCTTAGTGGTCAGCGAAGCAGTCACTGCATGCACGCACGTATTTCACTTGATCGACTGTGCGATTTTTTTTTTCGTTACTGTTATTCTTGCAAGAATGATGCTATTGTCCGCGTACCCATGCGAATACCGTTTTTTACGTTCTTACTTGCGCGGGCTCACATAGCGCGTTTCTACGCCACGCACAGTTAGCGCATTACGGTTCCCGAACTCTAGCACTGGCACTAGGCCGCGCTAATGAGGTTGACACGTTCGTTTTTGCATACTCTTGCTGCCCAAGCACATATACAACGCTCAAAGACGGGTGAGCTCGATGCAGCACAACACTGTTGAAGTTAATTACCTTTATGGGCAGGGCCCCGCAGGGTGCGTGTGAACGCAGAGACAATGTTTTGGTGGACACAGGGTCTGCATACATCTTCAATGGGACACGATTTTTCCAGATCGCTGCGAAGTGCATTTACCGACTAGTTCTCTCGCAGAGTGCTCCAATTTGTCTTATACTGGTGTCACAAGGCCACTTTTGAAGCGATCGTGACCGATCTGGATCGGAATATTCGACCGCGATTGGCTCCCTGAGCAAAGAAGCCAATCGCGACCAAGAAATTCGACCCATATCGGGCTCGATCACGATCAAAAGTGCGCCGTGTGACCCCCGTATTAGGCATTGGAATGAAGTCGTGTTTGAAAGAATAACAAATGTAGTCTCTGCCACTACATACGAGAAAATATTGCAATTAACGAAGCGCTGACAATTCTCGCAACCTAGTGGGAAATGCGCCGAAAAGAGTTTACCCAAATGCGTTATCTTACTGATGTGTGCTTTGGTTGACATTAGACTGAAATGCCAAGTCTTCAGGTGATGCAGGAAACCGGCGAAGCGTGAACATACCACGTCGCGGCAGTGGTCTCGCGGAGTGCTGTGTTGTGGACACACTTAGTCCCCAAAATCGTTATTTTCCGCTGGTTGTTTGTGCACCCATAAACTGCACAGTGCTGGCCTGTAGCCTTTTGATGAGTATATATGCATTATTTACGAGCGTAAGTCATTTGTGACAAAAATAAACGGAAACATCGAAGGAAAGCTACCTCTCCGCAATGCAAGCGCAAGGCAAGCTCACAGTCCAGACCGAACAGGCAACACTGACACATACTCTCCACGCCAGACCGTCGGAAGCGCCTTCATGAAAACGTCTATTCGCGTCCGGTGTAAGCTGGAAACTCGTTTCGCACTATCGTCTGCACGCGTCAGAGCTGACGGATAGTTCGAGAAGGGGGGAGGAGGCAATGCTGTCACGTGACCACGGTGTAAGAATAAGGAGAGGTGCTGACACTCTCCCCCCAACGCGCGCGAAAGCTCCGCTCGCTCGCGTCCAGATTATGTTCGGCTTGGTTGCAGCTGGTTCGGCGCCGTCGTAGAGGGCGCTGCGGTATGCGGTCCCAGCCTCGGCGGGAAGGCGCGTGCTTTGCTGTCTTTGTGGCTTTGTGATTGCATGTGCGGCCGTGCTGTTTTGAAGGCACACTTTTTCTTCACGCGCCTTTCATCATCTTGTGCTTGTGTATTGTCGCCACGGGCCCTCGACCAAGGTGGAAGCGGCCTTCTGAGAGTTTGAAATGGGTAGAAAGTGCTTCGTCACGAACTGTAATTCTGGATACCGAACTTGTGCGGAGCGTGCACATGTTCCTGTATTCAAAGAGCCGTCCGACAGCGGTCGTCTAGAGCAGTGGCGCTGTGTAAATCTGAGGGCAGACCGAACTCTAATGCCTACCGACCATGTTTGCACCAAGCATTTTTCAGAGGATATGATATCGACGGCATATTACGCGGATCTCGATAAAATGGTGCTACTTGACGCGCCAAAGAGCCCTGTTCTGTCTGCAAATACAGTTCCCACCTTATTTCCGATCTGTCCAAAGAACCTCACATGGTCAAATAAACCTCGAAAGCCGCTGCGGAAGACGGAACCTCTTGTGTGCCGCAAAAACTGCTTTGTGCCACAGCAGTCTGTGCAAATTTTGCTGCATGTATAAGATATAGTACTGGGTGTCTTAACTGCCATGCACCAAGATTTAAAAATATGAAAATGTCACATAGCTGGACAGAACCAAGGCAATGTTGTCTGTCGTCTCTTGGAGATACTCAGATTATTTTTTGCATTCCGCCTTATTACATAATCATTTTCATAACTGATTAATCAACTTTTTTAATGCTATAATTAGATAAAAAAGTGTGAACGAGAGAATTGCACAGCAACATGAAAGATTCCCGATACAGCTTTCTGTTGCTCAATACGTGATAAATAAAAGTGTTTTCCGAGCGTGAATTAAAGAAACCTGCGAATAGACTCAAAATTGCCTCGAGGCACTTTGCGTGCATTCGTGGGCTTCTTTCACGCTCGGAAAAATACTTCTACGTAGCGTGTATTGAGTATTAGAAAGCTGTGTCGGGAGTCTTTCATGTCGCTCTCCAATTTTCTCATTGAAACTTTTAATATAATTATAATATTTGAGACGTTGATTTATTAATTAAGACTAATCATGTAATTAGGCAGAATGTAAAGAATAAGCTCAGTATCTCCAAGGGACGGAAAACAACATTACCTTGGTTCTGTTCAGCTACGTGACATTTACATGTTTTAAAATATTTGTGCACCCTGTATAATACTGCGGTTTTCTGTGCAGATGGGTGCCTGATTTTCAAATTTGTGCCATCCTCGATACTGAATGTTTTTTACAATGGGCGTGCGGTCTATATTACACGCTTGCATGTTTTTATTCAACATTTTTGCATTGTTGGAGTGTATGAGAGCGTTAGCTTCTGGGAAGGCTATCCTCTATTAAAATTATTGAGCTGCTTCATGCACAATTTTTTTATTAGTCTGTCTTTGCAAAATAAAAAATAAAAAGTCTATGAGATTATTGTGTGCTGGGTATAAGTGTATTTGTGGACAGGCTGTAGCATGCATTGTCAAATACGCTTACATTGGCACATTCTCATATGCAATTTAAGAAAAAAGAAAGTCACCTCTTAGATCCTGCAAGAGTCACTCGCTCCCCAAACGACGAAAGCCAAATGAATAATATACACAGTCTATGTTAAGTGGAATTGAAATAAAAAAGATTTTCACAAGTAAACTGTATTAGTGATATTGTAATCCAAGATAAAACGCCTGCCTTCGTCCCACCTGATAAATTATCTTTTGAAAGATTTCTTTACATAGCTATGTGCTTTCTCATCATAGGTTCTAGCCGTGAACACCCACTTTGCTCTAGTGTGTTGCATATCGCAAGCTTGCGCCGTTTCATTTCTTAAATTATATCGCGCCCACACTGAATTCGCGTGACGATGCTTGAACGGTTTTCTGAGTATGAATTTTCCGGTGCAGTAACTATTTTCTTCTGATCGAGGGGTAGGTAGCACAAGGGCTTACGCTTTAATTTTTTTATGCTTGTATGCATGACTAGATCGGCCGCAACAAAATGTGCGCGCGAGCGGAATGTGAGTGGGCGTTGAGTGCTGCCCGATCGATCTGTGTTCACGTCATTCACGCCCTGCACAATATACGTTCATGTTAGCAAAGCATTCAGCCTGGTACACTTATCACCTTAATCTGAAATAACGAATTCCCTTCGCGCTTTGAGTTTTACTGGCGCCACTATGAACGAAAATTTAGCGGAGGCAGAGGAATGCCAAGCCGCCGGCGCCGCTAAGCTGGGACCGCTGGCCGCAGCGCCATCTATCTGCTCGCAGCAGAGCTACTCGATGCGCCCGCGCGCGGCCGAACATAATCTGGACGCTCGCTCGCGCGCAGTGTCAACACCTAAATATTCTTCCACCGTGCACGTGACTGCTGCAGCGGTGCGCCGCCGGTTGGCGCGGCCACTGGCTGCCCTCGGCCGGGCCTGGCCGGGCTCCACTGGGGTAGAGTGACCTAGAATATGGGAGAGTGTCCAAAGCGCCGGCTCCGGCGAGGGCCTTTTTCTGTGAACTGCCGCGCTGCGCCGCTGCTGCTCCGGACCCGTTAGGGTGCCTCGATGCTCAGCGCCGCCGTCCAGGGTGGAGACAACCCCGCTGGCGCCGCCATATTGTGTCACACGAGCTGAGACTCAGCTACGCTTGCGTTCATAAAGTGTTACTCGCGGCGCGCTTCCAAGTGCTTTGCCTTGATGAGGATTTTTTTATCGGTGTCCCATCTGCATATCTTTATAACCAATAGCCGTTAACTCGTCGAAGGTCGAAGACGTAAATGTATGGCGCCGGGAACATGCCCCAAGTTGCCTAATTCAATCACATTTAATATGCCGTGTGTATGTTGAAAATACGCACTATTTTTTTTGCCCTTCGATGCTGGGTATATAAGGTTTGCGACCCCCTGTGTGTGGAAGTTTTTCTTTTTAGCTGTTGTATTTTGGTTTACACGTCACGCCTCCTTTACCGTAGCCAGCCACTCGCGCACGGCGGTTAGTTTCCCTTGCGTTGCGCGTGCTCTTCGCGTTCGTTGCAATTATTTGACGATATCTACGCGCAATTTTGCTTTTTTTTCGCCCACAAAACTGTGTGCTGACAGGATTAAGCTGGTGTAAAAATAACTGCGATGTGAAAATAAGGTTTAGTTAGTACTGTAGAGAAAAATGTAGCGTAACTTGTCTGTGTCAATCTAGCGTAGTACACACAAGAAATCAAACGATGCACAAAATACATTTACTTATAATGTCTAGTACAATCAATCATGAAAGAGATATGTACATGAAAAATTATATGTAGGCTCGACACACAATTCGGGATAGAGAGAGTTTTTTTTATTTATTCATTACATGGGGGGGGGGGGGGGTTCAAGTGAGTACATCAACCTTATTACACACAATATAAATCGAAAACAAGAATGCAAACAAGAAAACGCAACCGCGGGTAATATTAATCAAGATATCCAGCCAGATATCCAGCCAGAATACATACATCAGCTACCATCGAATACGTCGCATCAGCCAAACACATCGATGGCGAGTACAGAACATTTCATAAATAACCATTAGAACACTGATAACTACATTGAAAAAATAAACAACACTGCATACATATCACGTACAAAAACCGTAAATGAAACTAAGACAGTCAAATACAGATTAGCAATGTTTTTCACTTCGAAAATATAGTCCCTGATGATGTAGGGCTGTTGACTTTAACAGACGGCGCCCATCCTGTCGATTTCCCTCGTACCGGTCCTCTTCAAAGTGTTTCTAAGTACAGGTAAAACAACAAAAGTGATTATTGATATGAAAAGTTGCCTTGTAAATACAGAGAACCCATTACAGTGCTTAAAAATAAATTTTAGCAGAAGCAATGCTGTATTACCTCGCTTCACACGTTTCGAAGAAATGCACAGGCTACATACAACAGACACCATGCCAGAAAGCGCCGGAACATTTTGGTCCCATGATGCCCCTTAACTCTACTACACCTGGGCATACCGTGCACAGGCATTTAAAGACCGTCACAGTACCCACTACGATCGGGAATGAGCACGAATGACCATCGGCTTACGATCACCACGCTATAAATATGTACGTAAGCTATGTAACGTAACACCCTGAGGTCCGCAAGATATCCCCTGAGAAATCAGAGAAAATCACAACGTTTCGCTTACCACGTACAAAACAGCCGCTCTCCCCAGACGAAGCACTGCGTTCTTTAGTCCCAAATAACCAGTACGGAAAAAAAAAAGAAACAAGAGACACACACGATGTGTGCTTCCCGTGAAAAAGGAAAATAGGTGGCTTACGTGACGATTCGTAGCTAATGTAAGACTATTTCGCGGCTAAGCATCTTCGTCAGTCCTTAAAATAAGGGTACAGACTGCGCCCATCAAAACGAAAAAAGCCTATGCGACGCGCGCTCGCAAACCATACGCTACTCGGACAACATCGGTGCAGTGCTTACTTAGTTCGTGAGCGAACGTAGGTACGTGAGCGAGGATCAGAGAATACTTTCTTATTTAAATGAAAAACACGGTGCGGTAGTCTAAACATTCTTGACACTTACCTCGCAAATGCAGGAGTTATCCGTTGCCTTCCAGTGATCGCGCTTTACTTGGGCTTCCCATCTCTTCCGTCGCTCTGGGTCCCGGGGGAAGCGAAAACAACGCAGTCCTTTACGCGTCGATCCGGCGCACTTGGGAACACAACAGCCCGTCATGTCGACACGATGCACTTGATAGCTTGTCAGTCATGCGGCTGAACACTGTCTAGCAAGTAGAAGCGTCCGCGAAGCATCCGCGCGCACTGTGCCTCGAACTCAGCACCGGCACAAAGCAATCGCAACGGCTCGCTGTGACACAATATGGCGTCGCAGCGAGAAAGCGGCGGCGCGGGGGCGGTCAAAGGCTGGCACCACCCTGAACGGCGGCGCTGGCATCGAGGCACCCTAGGACCCGTGGGCTTTTCGCGCTCGCGAAGCGCGCGGGAAGCGAGGGTCGTCTGCTACGCGCTGTAGTTCTTTGCGTTCATTTTCCACGCAAAGCACTTAAACTCTATTTAACTTCAACAGTGTGGTGCTGCATGGAGCTTACCCATCTTTGAGCGTTTCTTTGTGCTTGGGCAGCAAGATAATGCAAAAACTAACGTATCAAACACATCAGCGTGGCCTAGCTCCGCGGTGATAGAGTTCGGGAACGGTATTACGGTAACTGTGCGTGCGTAGAAACGCGCTAAATGAGCCCGCGCAAGGAAAGAACGTAAAAAAAGAAACGTTATTCGCATGGGTACGCGGGCAATAGCACCATGCTTGCAAAAATAAGAGTAACGAAAAAAAGTAAATTACTCGCGCAGTCAAGTAAAATACTTACGTGCGTGCAGTGACCGCTTCGCTCACCATTGCGCGCTTTTCGCTCACGGTCAGTAGTGGTTTACCGCTACATGCATATGTATTTATTCGAATATTTTTTAGCGACGACAATATTTTATTATGAACAGAGCAGAGTGAGAAGGTGTAAGGGAAGCAAGAGAAAGAGCAAACACGGCCCTAACGCCGCAACATTGTTGGCTTATTTCGGTTCAGAGATTGCGTACACGAACAATTCTTGCTGTACGCTATGTCTTCAATACAAACTTCGCGCATAATGTGCCTTAAGGTTCACCGTGAGCGAAGCTTGTTTCAAATTCAGACATTCGAAAGAAAAGCCATATTAGATCCAGCCAATAGCTAAGCAAATATATTTTTCTTCTACATTTGAATGAATAGATAGCTACTACTGGCCTAGCCATTTACTAATTTGTTATGTAAAAGTTATTACTGCAATAGCCTTGTTTCAATAATCCGTCAATCCTCCCTGAAATTACCAATATGTAACTTCTCATTATATCATAGTGATTTTACACGTGTGATTTTTTACGTAAGCTAACAAGCCGTCATGGCGCGTGCCGATGTTTGTGCTTGCATTATATTGAGTGGAAAATCGTCTTGAAAATTACTGTCTTTGATGCACTACAAATATCGCTGTTGATTCTACATATCCCTAAAATACTTACCTTCAATAACAGCAAAAAATGAAAAGTTTGTGTTCTGGTAATTTGTTGCCTCTTTCATTACGTAACGACAAATACGTAGTTATTGATCAGTAAGTATATTTGCTGTGTACGAACCAGCGGGCATAGGCAATAAATATTCCTAAAGTTACTTTCATGTTAAAGTTCGCTTAGTGTTTGCGCTCATGCAACACAAGAAAGCGAAAGACGAGTTGCACATACGTAATCCGTCACGTTCGTTTTCTGACGCTTGCTCGTAATTATGAAACGAGGCACACGTATACAATGTTGCACTGTTAGCGTTCCATTTATTTTGGTTTGTCTTGTTTTTTGCCGCGTATATTTCTCACGTACCCTTTACCTATACACGCCGTGCTATAGCTTAGTGGCTTTGGTAGGCTGTACTGCTAAGCTCGAGGACGCGGGTTCGATTCCCGGCCACGGCGGTTTACATTTCGATGGAGGCGAAATGCATAAAACACCCGTGTACATAGATTTAGGTGCACGTTAAAGAACCCCAGGTGGTCGAAATTAACGGAGCCCTCCACTGCAGCGTATCTCATAGCCATATTGTGCTTTTTGGGTGTAAAATCCCAGAAATTATCATTACTATTATTACCCTTTACCTGTGCTCTCAGTTCTTGATGATATATGGGTAAGTTCGACACGTTGAGATCGAGATTGGCATTCAAGACGTTTTTATCGTCACACAGCCTTGATGTCATTAGGTAGCATGCGAGGGTTTATTAGCCACGTGTCTGCTCTCCCAAGATCACATGTATCGTGACGCCATCGGGCTAAAAAGGATTTTCCACATCCGCCCACTATGGTTCTGAGTGGCACTGGCTAACACTCCTAGGGCTAGATCTTGTGAATATAAATACCCAAGTTAGTGGACGAATTGATGGCCGTCGCCGTAACACAATTGGTAGTGCAACGCACGCGTAATGCGGAGGTTGCAGGTTCGGCTCCCGCCGGCGACAAGTTATCTTTTCGTCCACTTTCATTTCCCTTTTCTTCATTATTTTCTACATTCCATTTTCAACTACACTTAATTTCCCCGATGCTTTCCTTGGTATCATTGTTGGTTTTATGTGGTTATGATTAACAAAATCGAGCCCCTCGGTTCACCTTCTTCTTTCGTACCACAGCATCAGAAGGATTTCTGGCCGTCGTCATATGACCACACGTCATATTATTATCGTTAATCGTGACGTGAGTGCAAGTATGTCAAGTTACTAATGCCATGACCCATCAGTCATCTTAGTCACACATTTGTGCCTTTCCACACTATACTTTGATATATATACCAAGTGAACGAGCCGCGAGAGTTAGGCGGTTTGTATTTATTTTTGGTACCGCGGCATCGGCCGACAGACACATTCCGCTTCCCAAGAGCCCAGTTAAGGATTTCGCCTTAATAAAGAAACAACATAGCGCTGGATGCAGTCTTGTAAAGCAAATCGAATGCATGAAATAAAAGAAAGGAAACGATAGGTTGTAAAAGCGTTAGCATGAGCTAGCCATATCTGCTACGTTCTGTTGGTTATTATCGCGGTCTCCAGCTTATTTTCTTCTGCAGCACGTTCACGTTGCTCATCCCACGCATAACTAAATGAACTAAGCGCGCGAAATGCGTTACTCAAACAGCCGCGTAAGCGCGGACCAAGCGAGCTAGAAGGAAATAGACAAAATACCCGTATTCACAGCCGGCAAACGCGTTCTCTGTGCAGCGAGTCACTGCGGTATTACCTTGCCGTGAAGTGGTACTTAATATATCCCAAGTTATCGCGATGTTGGCTAATATCAACCAAAATATCAGGCTCGTAGCAGACGCCCGCCGCCTTGGCGCGGCTTCCGCAGCGGAGAAAGCCCACGACGACGACGATGATGATGATGATGATGATGATGATGATGATGATGATGATGATGATTTACTGGCATCCCCTTTGAAACGGGGTGGCGACAAATAGTCACCTAGCCTGCTTGATTTAATCAGGTATACTATACATGTTCTTTATCTAGCATTTTTGTATACCTCTCATTATTTTTCTTTTTCAAAAATTTACCTTCTACCACTGCCTATGATTTTAAGAGATCAGGTTTTAAGAGATCTGTTTATGTTTCCTTCCACTTTAAACCCAAGCGCTTCTGGGAGTTGCACGTTACCTACGGTTTTTGCTGGGTGGATCCCGTCGCATTCCATTAGGATGTGCTGAGTGGTCTCTGGATCTTTACTGCAGCATACACATGTCTCATCTAGTTCCGAATATTTGTTCCGATATGTTTTCGTCCTTAGGCAACCGGCTCGAGCCTCAAATAGCAAGGCACTGCCTTTTGTGTTATCGTACAGATTTTTCCTTCTAATTTCTTTCTTCTCATTCTTGTAAATCTCCATTGTCCTTTTCGTTTCCATTCTTTGCATCCAATTCACGGTCTATATTTCTCTCACTTTCTTTCTGATGACCCCTGGTTGTCTATTTACAGTTTCGATTATCCGGTACTTGGTTGCCAACTTCCTTGACCTCTTCCTCCATTCTGTGTCCACGCTTTTCATGTAGAGATACTTGTGCACTTTAGCCGCCCATTTATTTTCATCCATGTTCCTGAGCCTTTCTTCAAAACTAATTTTGCTTTGTGCTTCTCTGACTTCAAAAGAGGCCCAACCCATGTCTCCATGCACTGCCTCATTTGTCGTATTACCGTGTGCTCCCAAAGCCAACCGGCATACTGATCTTTGGTTAACTTCCAAACCCGCCAATATAGCCGATTTTAAGCATATAATGGCATTTGCGAATGTTAGCGCTGGCACCATTACTCCTTTCCAGATTCCACGCTTTCCAGAACCACGGGTCCGGTACAGCAGCGCCGCGGCGCGGGAGTTCACACAAAAAGGTCCTCGCTCCTCCCATGCGTTCGCGCGGCGCTTGGACACTCTCCCATATTCTAGGTCACTCTAACTGGGGCACGCGCGCCAGTCGAGCCCGGCCGCCGGCGGCGCGCCGCGCGCGTTTTGCCTGAAGTCCTTATATAAGAAAAGTACCGCCATCTACCCTGTCCTCCACCGTCTCCTCTCCTAAAGCGCTTGTTTTTTTTTCTTTATTTTTTGCTTGCAAAAGCAAGTCGACGGTAGCGCACCTAGAAAGTCCACGTTGAAGCTTTCAGGCCGGGCGCGCGCCGCCGCCGCCGCCGCCGGCGACTGCCGCTGCGCGGAGTGACTTTCAACATGGCTCTGAGGCGCAAAAGAAACAAAATATAAAGAAGTGAAAGCGCGCGCTATCATCGTCCAATCGGAGATACAGGAGAGCAGTGGCGTAGCCAAGGGGGGGGGGGGGGGGGGGTGGGGGGGGTTCAAACCCCCCCCCCCGAAATTTTTTGCACCCCCCCCCCCCCCCACTAACCCACCCTTTTCTCTCGTCGCTTCGCGCTGACATATTTCAAGAAACCGGTGCTACTTTCACACTTTCATTCCTGGGCGCTTCCGTTTGGGTTGGTAATTTACAGCGAATCATGTCTGCATATGGAAAAAAAGTTGTCGCAGTTTCACCTGAAAGGTGAAGCATCAATTGCGATAGCAAATTTGTAGAGAGCTATACGGAGTAATGATAGTAGCTTTATCAGCTGTATAAACTTGGACATGCAGCAGCACCGGCAACACGCAGAACTGTTGTCGACGCCCTCGGCGTTTTGCCCGCGTTCGCACAAAATGCGTGCGGCGTTGGTGACTGTTGCCGGAGCCTCTGATATGAATAGGCACTTGGTGCCGCAGCTAAACGTCGCCTCCCTTCCCTCCCCCTCCCCCCCACGGCCTTTCGTGCGTCAGAAGAAGGTGCGTTTGCTCTACATATATGGTGTTGGTAAAGGAGGAAAGAGACGCCTACTTCTGCAGCCCTTAAGGGAGCACAGCACAGAACGCGCGTTTGTTCTCCACCGTGCGTTCACTCCCCGTGAAAGCGCGCGTCCCTCGTGCCCTTTCACTCGCACATACAGCGTTCGGCGGCGCGCGGCGACGATTTCATCTCTATTGACGTCATACGGAACCTCACGGCGACGGCGACGGCAACGGCGACGGCGACGCCGACGGCAGAAATCTGCTTTTGAGTGTCCATATAATTGCTATCGCAATAAAAAACTGTCACGGTGTTTGTCAAGGCCTTGACACTCTGTGAGGTTTTGGGCGCGAATGTGGCGGCCGCATTCTGAAACAACAAATGCGCAACAAATGAAGCAACAAATGCGGCAGCCGCATTTTAGATGAAGGCGAAAATGCTCGAGGCCCGTTTACTTAGATTTAGGTGCACGTTAAAGTCCCCAGGTGGTCGAAATTTCCGGTATACATTTCCGCCGCTTCCCTTCAGGTGCCGGTTAGGCCGCGTTCGCGTAGGAACTTGGTCTCGAAGCTGTCGGAAGCGGCAAAATCTTGCAAAAACACGCCCGCCTAGGCGGGAAAACAGGCAGAAAAACAGGCGGACTGATTTTTTCGCCATGGCGAAGCGGAAACGCGGCGGAAAGTCGTTCTGCTCGACCGGAAGCTACACTAGCATGTAAACTTCCGGTCGTAACATTGAACATGGCACCAAAAGTGTAGGCTGTAATGCTGATCGACGCGATCAAGAACCACCCCTTGCCCTACGACAAGAGTGGCACTCAAACGTACTGTCAGCAATACTCGCGATAGTATTCAACGTCGCGCGACAGGAGGTGCGGCAACGAAGCCTTGGCGTGACCCAACTTCTCGCGCTTTTGCAAAGCCAGGCGAACCCACCACTGCCGTTTCCAAGGTTTTCTTGTCTTCCGTTTATTCATTGTCCATTTCTAGAAAACAAGTAGGTAGAAGTATAAAAGCCATTTCTTCTTCCACTTCCATGGAAGAGCAGATTCCTCGTTGGCGCTCCATAATTCTCCTCGCACGAGCACGGTATGTAGCAGAAGTCGCGGGGTGCTTTTCTCGTCGCGACGATAGATTGGGAGCGTAGGTCTCACGTAGGACGCGCAGTCTTCGGCGAGCCTCAACACAAGGGCCAGCCCGGGTTTTAGCTTTGGTGTTCCCGTTGCCGCTTTCGTGTCCTGGAGGCGCCGAAAATAATACGAAATGATGAAATGTTATTACAACTTGTAAATAAAAGCTATTAAAGAAATATAATCACGCCTATAGGCAGCAACCTGTGACACAGCGCTACCGCGCCCGTGTGAGGATAATTACAGAACGCCAACGAGGAACTTACCGAAGGTCGCAGATGACACGCAAAATTGCGCAAGATGATCACTTTTGATGACGGGTGGGTCAGTGAATGAACATACCGCTCGAAATAATGCGATAATGAGCGCCACCACGCCGACAAACGTACGCAGACTAGATGGATGTGGACGAAAGCGGCAGCGCGGCCGCGGTGGTAGCAAAACAAATGTGAACTTGGACATGCACGGAAAAGATTTTCCGGCCGCTTTGGCCTCTCCACCCACTTGCCGCTTCCCAAATGTGAACGTAGCCATAGTCTGCAGCGCAAGACGTCTCTTGTTTGCGATTGCGCCCCTACGGAAGGCTGGTAGTTACTGTTGTGTTGCTGAATCCCAAACCAGCAATTACGAAAGGCTGGTAGTTGCTGTTGTGTTGTGGAATCCCAAACCAGCAATGTAGACACGAAGGGGTTGATGACAGAGTGAAATTCCACCGACTCGCAACAGAATGCACGAAACAGACAGCCGACAAGCATGAATTACTGCTGTGCGCAGTACAGCGTAAGTAAACTCTTGTTGCAGGCGCTGACAGTTCTCGTCGGAGTTCACGCGTCCTGAGAAATTGATTATGTGCACTATGCACTGAACAAGACCGGAGTTCATTCCTGCATCACTAGTACACCAATCAGTCGAGATTCTGTGAGGTACAAGGCCACTTCCTGTTTGCACCGGCCTAAGTGAAGCAGAAATGACTCGCACGCACTACTTAAAATGCGTACACATGCCATAACTATGCAGTGCGGTGAAATATTCTGTACAATTCTGAATCTGTTGACGTAAAGGCAAATGACGGCTGCACGCTCGCACACAGCGGAAGACACAGCGGCCCATGCACTTGCCGCAGGAAATGCAAGGCGACGAAAGCTTCGTAAAAAAAAAAAAGCATTACTCGTTTTTGCGCGTATTTAAGTTTTCTAGCGCAAAGACGCAGCGAACAAGCTATTGCTATGGGAGTAGGTATAGCCTGGTAACACGTGCATTTTCACATGTATAGGCGTCCTTGACCTGTGAAACGCACTTCGCCCCGACGAGGACGACGCCATCTACGCTTAACGGAGATTAACAATTAATGATGTCTTCTCCGATCGGGCGGGTCGTCTCAATGATGCGTTTTCGAAGACTGGTCCATTCAGTGGCGCGATGAGAGACGGTTGCTCCAAACGCCCACTGTACCTGTCGTACTTACTGTATTTTACTGAGTTTACATTACTTTTTACTTAATTTCTTCACAAGCACACAGTGCCACACACACACGCGATGGGGGGGGGGGTCCCATGTCTTTGATATACATGCATAGAGTGTGCTTAAACTACCGATACTTATTATCGATCACGTCACGTAGTGGAAAGCAGACGCTTGCCACCCCCCCCCCCCCCCCGCCCCGGTCGGGCCGATGAACCCCCCCCCGAAAAAAATTTCTGGCTACGCCCCTGCAGGAGAGAGAGAAGCGGCGTTGATCAAAGGATGGCGGTACTTTTCTTATATAGGGACTTTAGTTTTGCCTAGTTTTGCCGCTAGTGTGTACCTGCCATAACTTGCCGCTGGTCGCTCGCGCGCGCGCCCGGATGCGCAAGCGATAGATGACGCGCAGTTGCCATAAAAAAAAAAAAAAAAGGCATTGGTGCAAGTAAAAAAATTCTACGTGTTATCGTCGAGTGGCAGCACAGACCAAGCGAAAGAAATAATCGAAAGAATCGCGCCCTTGTCGCCGCCGCGCGCGCGCGTGTGCCCGGATGCTCTAAAATCCCTGTATGTAAAAAGTAGCGTCATTCTTAGATCTTGCCGCCACCGCGCTCACCCCGGCGTTTCCTCCTTGCCGCCTCCTGTCGCCTCAGCCTCCTCTGCTCCCCCATTGGCCAATCTGTGTCACGTGGAAGCACGCGTTGCGCTTTTGTATATTTTTTTTTTCTTTCCAGCGGGCTCCGACTGCCATTCTCGGGCCTGTGCGACGAAAGTGCTGTACGCACAAACGGATCAAACGTGTTAGGGACAAGAACTTCGTTGTGATGTCATGCTGCTGCGCCTTAAAGGGCCCCTAAACCACCCAGAGGTCGAAATTTAGTTCTGGCGTTTCACTTGTGCACGAGTCTACAACGAACACGTAGCCGCGAGAATTTTTCGAAATGGTGCCGTTGTAGCGGAGTTACGCGCGTTTGATGATCGAAAAACGGCCCTCCCTCGTTTCGCTTTTTCCTTCGCTACTCTCCTCGTCGGCTGGGCTCCCCTCCTCGCCGAGTGCTGCTCGAAATGTCACGTGACAAACGTCATCGCCAACGCTCTTCTCAAAACACTCTGCCTACTTCCGGTTAAGGCACGCCCACTCTAAAGTCCCTAGATTTCCTGCTCTTCTTTAAGTAGCGACATCTACTCCGTCGGCCACCATTATCTTCCTAGATGACGTGCGCCCGTCAACGGCCGTTGCTATCTACGCTGCTCGCAGCAGCGTGCAAGTGAATGCAGGTGAACAGCGTTAGGAATAACATGGCTGCCGGAATTATCGCCACCCAATTAGATTCGTCGGCGGCACTTCAAAGCTTGTCGCTACTTCAAGAAAGCAAAAAAAAAAAAAAAATTATCTATAGGGACTTTAGTCTACTCTAGCCATGATGCTAGCGGCACATATACGGACGACGAACCGGCCTTCAGTCTGCCGCGCAAGAGGTGTCCAAAGTAGACGGCAGTTCGGCCGGCGCCCCGCCCGCTGCACGATCAACAGGCCAATCGACGACTGCGAAGCTGCGCGCCTCCACCACCGGCAACGAAAACATCGGCTGCAGCTGAGTGCACGGCTACCGACGGGAGACGACCGGCTCGGCTGTGCTCGCATCGCAGCCGACGGCGCCGCTAATATCAGCGTATTTTTCTTCTTTGTGTACAATTATTGCGAAGAGCGATAACAACGATTATAAAATATTGCGGCTTGTGAGCGTCGGTAATTCATTTCGAAGCGCCGACCACTTTAGCTTTGAAGGGAAACGGAAAAGGCCTACCGACGATATCGGCGCCGTCGAGCGATCAGCGGCGGTGAGGCTGCGGCACAAATGAGCCCCGGTCTCATCCTCTCTACGCACGGCAAGGAAATCTCGCCGCTCGCGAGCAAAACCGCTGTCGACCGGCGGCCCGCGAATGGCAAACGGCGTGCGGCGAGTTAGCGTGCCGGTAACGTGGACGTAGACTCGGCGCTTCTCGGCTACCCGCTGTTGCTGCGGTGCCGGCGCGCGTTATGCGAAGCGTGCCGCTATAGACCCTGTGTTGCGCGCACGTCTGGAAAGGCCGACACTGTTCGCACAGTTAATCAGACCGCTAAGCATGACTGTGTTGGAACACGAGCGATTTGGCACTTGTGTTGCGGGCTGCAATTACCGATGCGCAAGTGCGCACAAGCGAGCAACACGGCGAGGACGAGCAGGGAGCGCGCGTACCTGCTAGCAGACAAACCGGAAGTCGTAAGTTCTTGTTCGACCAATGGACATCGTTTCCACCGTTGACATCACCAGATTCCCCCTGCTGACGTCATGACGACCGCTGGGGTTACCGGAAAGGCGAGGGGAGGAGGACGGCATTGTTTTTTTGGTTTTGTGGCGCTCCCGCGGCGCGTAGCGCTGCAGCGTTTGGCATCGTTGATCGTGACGGCACTCTGAACTCGATGCGCGTGTTTACTTGAAATGTTCAAAAAATATCTGAGGTAACCAGGTTTAGGGGCCCTTTAAGTTGCCGCAACCGACAAGGCGAGGGCAAAAGGCTTTTTTTTTTTTTTTTGTTTACCATCCGGCGTGCTCAAACGCTTGCTGCACACTTGATATTTGCGCCGTCTCGCATCGTCGTGTTGCTACTTTCAAAACGGGATTATTAAGACCAGTTACTGACTGACGAAGCAAAATCGCGCCTCAAAAACTTCTCCGCAGGGCGCGATGGAAGTTTTCCTCCGATTTCCTCTGGTAGCGCGTTAGCTGTCGTCTGCCACGGCAGGCCCGACGCAGGCGGCGCCACTGTCGATATCGCGCCTCGATCGCGCTGGTCGCGCCGAGCGCGATAGTGGAACGGAGGAGGAGGGAATTGGATGGCGCTACTTTTTATATATAGGGGTTTTACGGATGCCGGAGCGATAGCCGACGCGCCGTTGCCATTAAAAAAAACGGAGAGGCATTCGCGCAAGTAAAAAATTCCACGTGTTTCCTTCGAGTGGCAGCACATCCCAAGCAAAAGAAATGATCGAAAGAGGCGCGCTTTTTAAATGTACAAGTGATAACGTACATGTACGTCATTGACCATTTTGAAGGTGTTCGCGGAGGACGTACCTGTACGCCATTGACCATGAAAGGGCTAAATACCGACTGCAACTACGTCCAATGTTAGCAGTATAGAAAAGCACCATGCTGGCAACTCTGGGCTGCTCACCAAAACTAGCTCTATAATGTGCCCAGAATGAAGGAAGAAACTGCCTAATCAAGTTTACAATTCAATCTGGTGAAGTGAAACTCGCTGTGCATATTCTGTTTTTCGCTTTTGCCCATATGATTAATGAGGAATCCGCCTATGCGCATTGTTCTGTTTATAATATTTTCTTTGTTTGTATTTGTTTTTTTACCCGGGATTGCGTTATCTCGAGAGCGTTCACATGAATTCACGGGGAGATTGTTAGGACTGTCAACAATTTCATCTTCGGCGATGCCTTATGGACTTGTGTGGCTTGTGCGATCATTTGGATGAATCGTCTTGGCGGTGATGATTGTTGACTCTTTTGTATATGTAAGTGGTCGATTGTGCGCGATAAGGAATCGGTTATTCGCATTAAGTTGTGTGTGTGTTTATTTGATACGAAATTTAGTTGGCTCCGCGGTGAAGCTTCAGGCCCTTTCTGTGTTCTCAATTGCGCAATCTATTCACATCTGTGCAGCCACTAACCTCATGAATCCAAAAAGTCACGTTAAAACCACGATATTTCTATTTTCCTGAACCAGTTAGCTGTTGCCGGTTACAGCTACGGGAAGTCCGCGTGGCAGGTCGAAGAAATAAGGCGACTGTTGCGATGCACCTGTATATCGTCAGCGCGTTTGTGAACGTAGGTTGTAGGCTGACTTTATTTGAATTTGTGAATCGTTAAGTCCCACGGCGTGTGCTACTATGAGATGCAAAATATGCAGAGGCGCGAACGGAACCGAGATCTAGTTTACTGAGATGTGCAAAGTGTTTAAAATAGTCGGTTCAGGTCAGCCTGCCTAGATCATAGCTGGAACCATACATGACATGCTGATTGCAAAATTAACTGCATGGCCATTAGTTTAGCAACTTCCTTGTGGAAAAGATAGCATTACATTTGCTAAATGTGTTGAGCATCTGCAAAACATTTATTCTTGTATAATTATTCTGGGTAGCAAAGCTTAACACTTATCTGCACACACTCATTACATTTATAGATATGGCCTCCACTAATAACACTGTTATACGTTATACATGTTATACAACTGAAAGGGATCAAAGGAAGATGCATGCTTCAATTGGCCAACAAAAGGCAAGCAAGGGAATTTTTGGCTTAGTGCCAGCATTTCAGCTAGAGGCTTGTCATTTATCAGTGCCATGATCAGGAAGACCCGAAACGTTGGCTCAGGACTGAAGATTCTTGTTTGCCCACTGTTGACTAATTTTTGCTGGGTACATATATGATATCTGCGAATGCTTGGTCTTTACCTTATTGCTTGCTTCCTATACCATTGCGCATACTCACTACAGGGGGGATTGGCCAAGAAGCCCACGTTTACACGAGTGGGGCGGGGGGAGTAAACTTGAGGAAAAAAAGTATTGTGAGGGAACAGTTGAAATTATCTAATTAAACAAACTGATGTTAGAAATATTTTTTCTTATAGGAAAACGTGTGATTTTTGAAAGGAAAGGAGTGCAAACTAGAATGTAATAAATTTTAATCATTCTAATTGGAATTTTGTGTATTAATAAAAATATTTTTGCTTTTATTGTTTTTTCTTCCTCCTCAATTCTTTTTTGTTCCATACGTTGGAATGCCACTCCGCATATATTGATTGATTTTGACTGTTCAACCTAATGTACTTCATCTTTGAGGCTTGCAGCTTCAAGCATTTCATCACTTAACATATACACTCAAGTAAGGGACGAACACGTCTAAGAGCCGCACCCTCAAATTTTCTGCCCGAAATTTGAAAAAAAAAAAAGGTTGAGCAAATTTGTAAAAAGCAAAATGCGCACCCTGATTAGTGCCGGCCTGGCCAGCCATATTTTTGTGCAAATCTACTAGATAGATAGATAAATAAACTTTATTAGAAAGATATAGTTTTGTCTTGCCCCGAAGGCGCATCGCTAATGGTCGGGGCCCCTAGTACACTGGCTCTTGCCATCTTCTCTGCTCTCTTGATCAGCTTGAGCTGGTCGTCGAGGGCCGAGCTGGACAACAGTTCCTCCCATTGGTCCGTCGTGGTGTTCGTGTCGTGATGTTCTATGTTGTGTAGCGTGCACTCCCACGTAATGTGGTATAGGGTTGTGTATCCCCGCACCACGGGCATTCGTCCCTGTAGGCTGTGGGGTGCATGCGATGTAATATGTTTAGGTTCGTGTAAGTGCATGTCTACGCCAGGCAGCGGCATCCTCCGTCTTTAGTTTTCGATGGGGTGGGGGATATCGCAAGCGACTCCCTCTGTGGTAGTTCAGAATTGCTGAATACTCGGGGTCAACTGGGTCAGGGTCATCTGCAGTCGGCGTGATGAGTGCTCGGTTATGTACAAAATTCTCGAGCTGCTTTGTCGGCAGACAGGTTACCCGTGATGGCAGCGTGGCCCGGTATACAGATGATGGTTTGGGTGGTGTTCTCAAAAATAGTTAAAAATAGCTGCGCACTCAAAAATAGTTAAAAGAAGCATTGCTGTCTCACGTCTCAGAGCAGCTCTGACCCGTTCATGCCACCACCGGGTGGCTAGCAGCTTCATGCACCAAGTGCACCGGCTCATCCAGGCTGGGTACCCTATGGCCCTGCTTACAAGTGTTTCCGAAAAGCTTTTGGTGATCTTCACCAGAGGGAGGGCAGGACGAGACGCCCAGGACAAGGGCCCTCATGTGAGCACCACCGTCATACGCTATGTCCATGGGGTCTCGCATAGTTTAAAAAAGGTCACCGGAAAAATAGGCACACGCGTTTTGTTCAGCGCAATCTGTCGGCGCTATGCCACAAGCTAAACAAGGAAGGCCACAAAAAAGCAATCAGTGAGAAACAACACAGAAAACATGCTGACTGTGTATACGCAGTTGTGTATAAGATCCCGCTCAAGTGCAAACGCTGCTACATTGGCCAAACAGGCCGATGTTTGAATGACCGGCTGAGAGAGCATGCGTACGCAATGAAAGGGCCTGTACCCAGCCATTTAGCCCAGCACTGCAAAGAATGCGGTTGCAAACCTCTCTTTGAAGATTGCACAATACTAGGTAGGTATAAAGATCAAAGAGAACGCGAGATTTGGGAAGCGTTTTGAATTCAATCGCACGGAAACATCTGCGTCATCGTACCTTCTGTTTCTCTGCATAGCTGCGAGATTAACTACTTGTTAAAAACATGATAACCTGCTATGACGACGCGCGTGGATGTGATGATTTCATTCCCTTCCCGGCGCAGAAACCGTGTTTTTCAGGCCTTCTGCGCTGAATCTGTGCATTGTATATATTGCTTTCCCAACAATAAACCAGTGGTTGTTAGTTCAGCGCCTTGTCTGTCTACTCACTTCGTCCCGTCCTACCACTATTTGTCCTCGTCCTAATCATATACCAACCAGCCCAGACCACCACACTCCTTCAGTTCATTTCTAGTTCATCGGGCTCTTCACTCCTGTTCCCCTTCCTTTTGAAGTCATCAGTCAATTGTGTGAGCTTGCTCGCCGCCGCGACGTGCAAGGCAAGGTTGTACACCTTTTCACTGAAGAATTCCTATTTGCCCCAGAAGTCCTCCGCCTATTCGAAGGGCTCGCACCTTCAGAGGGACACGCGAAGAAAGTTTGCCGCATCCTGCGATCCGAAGCATGGCGTCAAATCCGCTTCTTCACAGAATGCCTGCACTGCGCCAGTATGGAACAGGCACCTAACGAATCTGACGGGAGGCTCTTCCTCCGGGACGTTCGAGTAGCACAGCAAACGGCGGATTTCCTTTGGCTGCAATTTTTGCCTTGGTTGCCGAAGAAGAACAGCCGAGACAAGGAGCCAGGCCAGGGGGTGGTCATCCTTGGAGACGTGCCGGTACCGAATGACGTAAAACAAGTGCTACGGAAGAGGCCAAAATTTTGCGAGCACCCGAATCTGGACAGGGTGGAGCTGCTCAACCTGGTGAGAAATACCATGGGAAGGGCTAAGGAGGATGAAGTTGGTCGGTTAGTTCAGGAAGGCATCGAGTGCCTACCGCGAGAGGTCAAGAAAACTGGTCAACGCTCTCGCTTCGTTGTGGCCTCGCTACGAAGAGCTGACGCCAGACTCCTCCAGGGCGGGAATACGACTGCAGAGCTGAAGAGGCCATCTCAAAGGGCTGGTCGGCGTCAACCAGACACAAACTAAAACCCGAGATTTGTGAAGAGGTGGGTCTCTCTGCCCTGGCCAAGTCTGTCAAAGCAGCAGGAAATTTGTGCCTTTCTGTGTTCTTTTCCGTGAAAACCCACAAAGAAGGCAATCCTTTCCCAGCCATAGTCTCGGAGCGTGGTACCTGCAGTCGTCCCTAGATATCCTCCCCGTTGATGATCCGTGCATCATCATGAGCCCGACCAGTGTTTCCGAATACCTTCAGAATGAGTGCTCGGAACAAGTAGGTGCCTTCTCAGTTGACGTGAAAGACTTATTCTATTCCTTGCCCCACAACCTCGTGTGTGATGAAGTTATCCAGTGCATTGATAGGTATGGGACCACCAAATTTCAGAATGCATGTGGCATACATATTGACAAGTTTTTAGAGCTCCTTAGTTTTTACCTCGAGTCGACGTTCATGAGCTACAATGGTGCCATTTTCATCCAGCGGGATGGCGTGTGCATTGGATGTTGTATCACTCCTGTTCTTAGCAACCTTTTGCACTAGCCCGTTTTGACAGAAGCCTCATGGGCTGCGTCCTACAGACCAGCGTAACTAAAGTATTTCGCTTTGTAGATGATTTCCTTGTGCTACACAAAACTGACGCAACAGGCAAACTCTCGCGTGCAAAAAAAATTTCGACATCTTCCAATCGGTAATGAAACCTTTAGAACTAACGATCGAGCATCCCTCCGATAATAAGATAACGTTTCTGGACCTAGAGATATTGTTTGAAAGGAAACACGTATGTTGGGCTTACAACCCCCGCTCGAAGAAAAGTATTCTCCCCTTCACGTCTGCGCACTCAAAAATAGTTAAAAGAAGCATTGCCGTCTCACGTCTCAGAGCAGCTCTGACCCGTTCATGCCACCACCGGGTGGCTAGCAGCTTCATGCACCAAGTGCATCGGCTCATCCAGGCTGGGTACGCTACGGCCCTGCTGACAAGTGTTTCCGAAAAGCTTTTGGTGATCCTCACCAGAGGGAGGGCAGGACGAGACGCCCAGGACAAGGGCCCTCATGTGAGCACCACCGTCATACGCAATGTCCATGGGGTCTCGCATAGTTTTAAAAAGGTCACCGGAGAAATAGGCACACGCGTTTTGTTCAGCGCAAGGGCCAAGCTGTCGGCGCTATTCCACAAGGTAAACAAGGAAGGCCGCAAAAAAGCAATCTGTGAGAAACAACACAGAAAACCTCATGTTGACTAAGATCCCGCTCAAGTGCAAACGCTGCTACATTGACCAAACAGGCCGATGTTTGAATAGCCAGCTGAGAGAACATGCGTACGCAGTGAAAGGTTCTGTACCCAGCCATTTAGCCCAGCAATGCAAAGAATGCGGCTGCAAACCTCTCTTTAAAGGTTGCACAATACTAGGTAGGTATAAAGATCAAAGAGCACGCGAGATTTGGGAAGCGTTTGGCATTCAATCGCACGGAAACTCCTGCGTCAGCGTACCCTCTGTTTCTCTGCATAGCTGCGAGATTAACTGCTTGTTAAAAACATGATAACCTGCCTTGACGACGCGTGTGATGTGATGATTTCATTCCCTTCCCGGCGCAGAAACCGTGTTTTTCTGGCCTTCTGCGCTGAACCTGTGCATTGTATATATTGTTTTCCCAGCAATAAACCAGTGGTTGTTAGTTCAGCGCCTTGTCTGTCTACTCCGTCCCGTCCTAGCGCTGTTTGTTCCCGTCCTAATGATGTACCAACCAGCCCAGACCAGCACACTCCTTGAAAACAGATGAACGATCTTAATCCGGCATGAAGCCCTATCCCGGCAATGCATGGCCAAGTTGGACGAGCATACTGGTCTTTTGAGCGAAATATGGTGATTTCTTACGCACATATTTATTTACCGGCCAGTCTGTCCTGTGTACATTGGAGCACATGTGAAAGGAATACAGTACACTGCCTCTCACACACACTAGACAAATTTAGTGGTATATTTAGCCAAGCCAACCTCACTTGCCTGCTCGCCTTTCTCATTTTACTTGCGGGTGCATATCCTGCCTGCTTTATTTTACAGCGAAGCTGTTAAGGGCTCACCTTTCGATCGTCGCGTCCGGCAATAGAAGTAAACTCTTATTGGCCGTATGCTGTATGTGCGAGTGAAAGCGAGCGAGGGCGAGGGACTCGTGCTATCACGGGGAGCGAACGCACGGGAAAGCAAATGCGACTTGTGAGCGAGTGAAAGCGCGCGAGGGCGAGGGACGCGTGTTTTCACGGGGAGCGAACGCACGGCGGAGAGCGAACGCGACTTCCCAGTGGAAGGGGAGTGGTGGGCGAGGAGGGCATCGAGACACCCTAGACTGTGCGTGTGCGTGCCCACTCTCCCTCAAGGATGGGTCAGCTGTGCCGCCTCTACGAGGAGGTGGTTGGCAACCCACCTCCGAACGCGGTACAGCTGCCCCCACCGCAGAGGCCTCCTGTTCCCATCGCCACGGAGCTGCCCGGGACTTCGAAGAGGCGCTCGCCCGCCTGCGCCCTGCAGCAGACGGCCGCCTGCCTCCTGGACGAGACCCTCGGAGACCACCTCCTGGTGTACGTCGACGGCTCGGTGGTACCGGACACCGGCTCTGCCACGGCGGCCTGCACGGCACCAGCCCTGCAGAAGAGCAGGCAGTGTCGACTGCCAAGACACGCCAGCTCAACTGCAGCGGAGGTGGCAGGCCTCCACCTGGCCGTCGACCTACTCTCCGAGGAGCTCCCTGGGGTACCGGCGGCCATCCTCTGCGACTCCAAGGCAGCCCTCCTCGGCCTGCAGAGGCCAGAAAGCGCCAGCCTTGGAGTCGCACTGCTGTCTACCCGGCTGACAGCGCTGCAGGACGCAGGCCACCCGGTGTCCCTGCACTGGATCCCCGCCCACGTAGGGATCCCAGGCAACGAGGCCGCCGACACCCTGGCGAAGGACGCCCACCACACCACTGTGCCCCTCAGCCGGGCCGTGACGGAGGGCGACTTCACAGGGCTGCGGCTGCGGCGACACCTGGCGACCCACCACCCAGACAAACGGGTGGCACTGGGACGCCCTCCACGACCACTCCCACAGCGAGGCCTGGCTCGCAGGGAGACCTCGCTCCTGCTCCGGCTCCGCATCGGCTGCAGCTGGACGGCAGCTCGCAGCTACCGACTGGGACGAGCGTCGTCCCCGGCCTGCAGTTCCTGCGGGGAGCCGGAGACCATGGAACACCTCCTGCTGGCCTGCCCGGCGTACCTCCAGCAGCGAGGCCTACTCCTGCAGGAGTTCCGCCGCCTGGGCCTCCCCTCTGGCAAGGAGGAAGATGTCCTCTTCCCCGGCCGACACCACCTTTCTGCACTTAGAGGCGTCGTGGAGTTCCTTGACTCGTCAGGGCTCTCCGCACGCCTCTAAGGTCATTTCTACAAGCGGGAAGGCCTCACGGCCTCCCATCCCACCCCGGGCCTGACCGGTCCGGAACCACACCCCCGCAGACTCCGCAGCACTTTACGGCCCACCACCTCGGCCGATACGTGCCGCCAATGCCTGCCGGTTTGCTACGCCTGGCCATGGTGACTCCACTCTATCCCTTCTTTCGCTCCCACTTACCCCTCCCCGTTGGCGCTGAGCCGTGCTCCCTCAAGGGCTGCAGAAGATAGCGTCAACCTTTCCCTTTCCTCAAGAACCACTTATCATCCACTCTCCCACTGAAAAGGAGCGAGAGACACGCGCTTTCACGGGGAGCGAACGTACTATCGTGAGCAATATGAGATCGAACACGCGAGCGCGTGGAAAATAGCCTCGAACCCTACATCGGCCGATTTGCAGCGGCCGCTTTTGGAAACAAATTGGAAAGGGCGCAGCGCTTCCGCTGGCTGTTCACACTCCCGCCTCGATATCATTGCTGCAAAACGGTAGCTTGTAGCATGTCACTGGCCGCTAGCGGTGATATCAATTCACATCAACGCGCACAGCTACATCAAATGACCCATCAGGCTATGTAGCTGCTGAGATATCGTCTGTGACGTAGACTGCCATAATGCACAAGTCGTGCTTGTATTAAATCTAGGCGGTGTTGGCTGAGCGTTCGGAAACGCCACCTTTATCATTTCTTTTTGTACTTAAGCGAAGCGGGAGTGCCAACAGTTAGCGGAAGAGCGCCCCTCCTTTCCCCTCCGGTTTCGGCAGCGCCATCCACGTATGACGCTATCTAGGTTTTGAGGCTATTTTCCACGCGCTCCCGTGTTCGAGCTCATATTGCTCACGATAGTACGTCGGAGAGCAAACGCGCGTTCTGCGCCGTGCTCCCTGAAGGGCTGCAGAATTAAGCGTCTCTTTCCTCCTTTCCATATATAGAGAGCAAACGCAACTTTTTCCGTCGCGCGAAAGCCTGTGAGGGGACGGGAGGGAAGGAGGGGGAGGCGACGTTTAGCTGCGGCACCAAATACGTATTTATATAACTTCGCTCGAGCGTTCGAGGAGATCGGACGTGTCTTTCGGAGCTTTCGCGTCTGCGGGAGACGCTGTGGCGTCTCATGCAACGCTCCCCTCTTTCTACTACGTACTGGTGCGTTCTTGCAACTGTGAGTGGACTTCGCCGAGCCCGTTCGCCTGAGCGTCGTCCTCGCTGCCTGCTCGCCCGGTCAACGACGTCGTCTCCGCCGATTTCCTCTTCGCCTTTTGCTACCCACGAGCTGGACTTGGTTCTTGCCATTTGTGCGCTTGTATGGCGCAGCCGTTTTCGCGGCTGGGATGGCAGGGGCGCCCCCAGCTTCACCGGCGCAGCCGACCGACCACCCGCGGCGTTCCCTCGTACGCGGCTCGTCGCGCAAACGCGCGGTGAGCGTCGCCTGCCCACGACAATACCAGGAATTAGGGACATTTCGTACAGATACCTTTTTTCGCCACCACGTGGCGTATCGACCTCAAAGAATTCGAAATTCCCGCTATGACGTATGCTATGACGCGCAACTAAAGAAAGCGCAATAAAAAGAAACACACCCTGAAGCTGTCGCTTCACCTCGGTACTTGGAAATGAGCGCGCTTGTGTATCAGCGTTATCTCGAAGACGGCCAGCTACTTGCTCTACTGACAATGAATCGACGGTTTTGCTAGACACCTGGCCAGAAAGCTCTGCCGCATTCTGGAGAGATGTCTGGCCGAGATAACGGCTCCCGCGAAATTTTCATTGAATATATAATTTTTCCTTGAGCAGACTTTTTATTTGTGCACCACTGTGGCCACGGTCTTGCGTATATACGTCAGGGTTCTGTTTCATGGGTTTCCTATAGAACTGGCGTGATCCATTGTTTAAGAGGAAGCTTTAGCTCGGGCCTATCTTCGATGCCGGATACTCAAATACATGTAAAATGCAGGAATGCTTTTATGAGAAAACCGCTGAACCGATTTGAATGAAATTTGTTGCATTTAAGAGGAAAAGTTAAATTGCAGAGACTGCAGCAAATAGAATTTTCGTTTAGATAGTGTAATGTTTTCAAAGGATTGCAGGATGTTCGTAAATCTGGAAAAAAATAGAAGCGTGAAGTTTACAAATCCGCAACTCAGCCATAAAAAAAACAAAAATCGCATTTCTATAAACTGCACCCGTTGGAGCATCAAAAGCGAACAATTTTTATTTCCTATAACTTAAAACTTACGTAATTTGTTATAATGTTTGGAATGGTTTTACAAATGCAACATTCACAACGTAGTGGTATATTTCAGGATGGTGTATGATATATGATTGCTATCCGCTTTGGATGTATTATTAGGTGCAATGTACAGAATTCCAATATCATTTTTAGCTGCTGAGGTACATAGCTCTATACGACAAGTTTTCTTTTTCGAAATTTTACGTAAAAACGTAGACAGCCTATAATAAAATATCCCTTTCTGCAATCACTACACTTTAACTTTCTTTTCTCTAATTTCAACATAACTCATCAGATTTGGTGCATTGGTTGCTCAGAGAAACTATTTCCGATTTCCCATGTATTTCGATAGGAGCCCCCAAGCTCAATGTTACCCCTAAGTTCGAGCTTGAATAATAGACTTGTTGGCAAGATACGTTTGTAAACCTGTGATCGTGGCCTAATGAGCTAGAGCACCGGCGTACTGAGCTCAACGGCCGAGGATATGTTTGGAAAGCGTCTTGGGAAGGAATAGGAGAAAAGAAAGGGAGAAGGCTGGTATGTTATTCAGAAGCGTGTCTGGTTGGCTAAAAATTACTAAATGCTTTGGTCGTCCATACCACCTCACGTTCCATCAGCATAATTTCTATTTCATTCCGCTAGTATTGTGCAATTATTGTCAATCAATCGAGATTAGAACACCGGTGTCATGGCATTGTATTCCGTCGCAATTATTTATCGCCATCACTTCAGAATCAACTCATCGTCGTCATGCCGCCGTCCTTATATGCCTTCGTCGTTCTATCGACATCATTCCTACCTGGTAATTCCATCGTCGTCACTGCACGCACCGTCGGCCTGCAGTCCTTGTTCTACCATCGTGAGGTAACATTGGCGAGCGATGGTCATAACAAAGCGGGTCAATCAGGGAGACTGTATGGCCGCATATAGCCGGATCACTTGAAACATCAGAAGAAACACTACGGATTCTAAATAAAGGTGTCTTAGCTAACACGGTGTGTCGCTTCTTGTTCGATAGATTGTGCGAATGTTAATCGCATTAACTTCGATAGTCATCGTAACATGGGCTCTGCAGGAATTCTTTCGTCTTCGCGACACTAACGAACTCTTGTCCACATTGTTCCCAGCCTATTAACACCTCGAATTCCTAGAGGTGATCGTGCTCAGGCATGTGACGGACGACCACCCGCCGGGGTAGCTCAGTCAGCTAAGGCGTTGCGCTGCTGAGCACGAGGTCGCGGGATCGAATCCCGGCCGCGGCGGCCGCATTTCGATGGAGGCGAAATGCAAAAATGCCCGTGTGCTTGCGTTGTAGTGCACGTTAAAGAACCCCAGGTGGTCAAAATTAATCCGGAGCCCTCCACTACGGCGTGCCTCATAATCAGAACTGGTTTTGGCACGTAAAACCCCAGAATGGACGACCCGAAGTTTGATGGAGGTAGCGGCATGATTTCGACCGCGGCGCCGCCTATCGACAAGGGGAAGCACATTTGGATGGGTGGGAATAGCGGCGAAAGGCACACTTCAAGAGTTGCTAGACATCGCAGATTCGAATCAACCTGAAAAGAGTTAGAAATATGTATGCACTGCAATCGCGCTAAAGAAATTGAAAACTATTGAACTCGCTGCAAAAACATTCATTAGAGTGTCTCAGGTATCCGAGCTATCCTTAACGGGAATGAATGAGATGACTTTCGATAGAGCTCGTTACATTTTTCAAGAGCGGAAGACGTGCCTAGAGGCAGAGTTGACTGCAATATTTTGTTGCTGCACAAAAATATCTAGATCTTCGGCGGGATCATTTTAACGGAAAAACAAAAATTAAATAAGTTTAAGAAGTACTTAGAGTACCTCGATATAATTGTAGCAAATAAATTCTGAAAAGTTCATTTGCAACTTTTTTGTGTCTTAAGGCATAGGACAACTTACTACCGGTTTCCATTAATTGTCTTCGTTATATTTTCAAGCGAGTTGAATATTCTGCCGTAGGTACATTCACAATTAGCCCAACTAATTAAACTGAGACTTTCAAGTGTATATTCTTCTTAGACAAATGCTTTAAGTCTACGCGGATGCTGCAAAATTTCTCACCATTGGGGAGGTGAATGTGAAAAACAAAACAGAAATGCGGAGCACTTTATTGCCTCAGTAAATTTTTATTTTGAACAATATTTCCACTCGTTAAGTGGCTCGACCCTTGTGTTCACAGCCTTGTATATGTTTTTGTAGCACTAGGTGCGTTGTCTGCGAATTTACGTGAATAAGCAAGCAGATCATACTTTAATCTGGCGGAGAAAAAAAAAACAGGGAAAGCCTACGTTGTAGATGCACTGTACTGAAACACAAGTAGACAGAGTCTAAATTTGCATATATTTCTAAACAAGGATGCCTAAATTGTCGATTGAAAAATGGACATCATTATAATGAAGCCGAATAAAGCAATAAAAATGGCATGTTCCGTGTGAAAATATGATGAGCGTTAGCCATGTGGGTCAACAATTTCTGTTTAATGAAAAAAAAAAAAAAGCTTTAGTGGCCGTGTATTATCGTATTCCTGAAAGCCAGTAACCATTCGCGCTAAAATTATTGGCTCGAGTTCCATCACTGTAGGTACATCCGAATGACTATATGAGATTCAAAAGTGAGATTAAATGGCGGGCGGCGGCGTGTACGGTAGTGTTCACCTATGCCTTCGCTATGGTATGTTGCCGCACACTTTAAAGCACGAGCATGGTGATCAACCGATGTGCTTTTCTACAACTTCATCCCTAAATGTAAGCCGGTGTTCTGCCACTCCCGGTGGTTGTTGCCAGCCTGATCCCTCCCTATTTTCCTAACTGTCGATTGTATGGATTGTTTTCATACCAAATATTCACATAATAATCTGTGGGTGGTCGGCTATTAATGAAATGTTTATTTCTCTCACACTTAAATTACCAAGTAACCAACAAGAAGGGATGCAGGGCAAAAACCTGCTTTGATGCAGCTTGAAGACCACCCTGCGGCCGTTGATCACATGACAGTATTTTCACAATAATCGAGAAGTCGAGCTAGCTTCGTATAGGCAAAAGGGCTAATGGGTCGAACAGAAGCGGGCCAGCCAAAGTATGGTACTTTCGGGCTCGGGCAAAGCCCGGACCTGAAAAACTGGCCCGTGCAGTGCTCTACTTCAGATAGTCTGAACAGCAGATTCCCATACTTTCACGTAGTAGTGACGCTGAAGTAAACAGTCGTATAACTGTGTATGACGAAACTGATTCTTTATTGGGCGAACATGTGCCCACAAAAGCAAGCTACACTCGAAGCACAACGAAAGCGGCGAACACAGTCGGCGATCGTCGAAATCTGATCAGCGGCGAAACGCGTCGGCTTTTATACATGAGTCATCGAAGGCCCCAGAATAATCTCTGGTACCCACATGTCTTCCAGAAAGTTCTAGATAATTCACATCGCTCATACAATCAGATTACATGAGCGTCGGTGACAAGAGACAACGGATAGGAGCATCGATAACGTTCGAGAAACTTCTGATACATGCAGGCGCGTCCTATGCATAGCGATAACGTTTAACATTTGTCAGCCGGTGAAAAGCGGTCACCGGTGAAAGATAAGCATGTATACTTGTCAATACCCTTCCCTTAAAAAGCATCATCGCGATGCTACAAACAAGAAAGCGAAAACAAAACCACGCGTACAGAGAGAGAGAAAAAACAATAACAAAGTAACAAAATACCGAAGTTCGTCAGCGGGCGTAGAAAGGCTTAAGACGCACCACGTGGATGACTTTAGGTCGTGCCCGGCGCCGCTGTGATTGCGAAATGCCATCTGGCACAACCTCATAGTCCAGTGCACCAATGCGTCGGATGATCTTATATGGTCCGAAATAGCGACGTAACAGTTTCTCGCTAAGTCCTCGTCGGCGTATCGGAGTCCAGACCCAAACACGGTCTCCGGGCTGGAACTCGACGTAGCGTCGTCGAAGATTGTAGTGTCGGCTGTCGGTTCTCTGCTGGTTCTTGATGCGCAGGCGGGCGAGCTGTCGACCTTCTTCGGCACGCTGCAAATAGGTGGCAACGTCGAGATTTTCTTCGTCGGTGACGTCCGGTAGCATGGCATCAAGCGTCGTTGCCGGGTTCCTTCCGTAGATCAGGCTGAACGGTGCCACGTGCGTCGTTTCTTGCACGGCCGTGTTGTATGCGAAGGTCACGTGCGGAAGGATGGCATCCCACGTCTTGTGTTCGACGTCGACGTACATTGCCAGCATGTCGGCGATGGTCTTATTTAGGCGCTCGGTGAGGCCATTCGTCTGCGGGTGGTAGGCGGTGGTCCAGCGATGGCTTGTGTGGCTGTATCGAAGGATGGCTTGCGTTAGTTCTGCCGTAAAGGCCGCACCTCTGTCGGTGATGAGGACTTCTGCGGTACCTTGACGCAAGAGGGTGTTCTCAACGAAGAATCGGGCTACCTCAGCGGCACTGCCTTTGGGCGAGGCTTTTGTTTCGGCGTAGCGGGTGAGGTAGTCTGTAGCTACGACGATCCATATATTCCCGGACGTCGACGTCGGAAAAGGCCCAGTAAGTCCATCCCGATCAGCTGGAACGGTCGGCGAGGTGGCTCGATCGGCTGTAGAAGTCCGGCTGGCCTTTGCGGCAGTGTTTTGCGTAGCTGACAGTCTCGGCATGTCCTTCAGTAATCGGCGACGTCGGCAGAGAGGCGAGGCCAGTAGTATTTTTCTTGTATCCTTGCGAGCATGCGGGAAAAACCGAGGTGTCCAGCCGTTGGATCGTCATGAAGAGCTTCATGATCACCTCTGGACGTAATGCTAAAAGTACCACGAGGAGGTAGCTGGCTCGAAGAGGCGAGAAGTTCGTTTTTAAGAGAATGTCGTTTTGCAAGATAAACGACGCCAATCCTCGCCTGAACACCTTGGGCATAATGACGGTCTTGCCTTTCAGGTGGTCTACAAGGCTCCTTAGTTTCAGGTCAGCTCGCTGTTGGTGGGTCCCAAGAAAGTGTCGTCATCCTGGTCGTCCTGTGGCGGTGGTTCGACGGGGGCGCGAGACAAGCAGTCGGCGTCAGAGTGCTTTCGTCCGGACTTGCAAACGACGGGGATGTCGAATGCTTGAAGTCTCAGGCTCCATCGTGCAAGGCGACCTGAATGATCCTTCAAGTTAGCTAGCCAACACAAGGCGTGGTGGTCGCTCACAACTTTGAAGGGCCTGCCATAGAGGCAGGGGCGAAACTTTGATGTAGCCCAGATGATGGCGAGGCACTCCTTTTCGGTTGTAGAACAATTTGTTTCCGCCTTCGACAGCGACCGGCTAGCGTAACTTACAACCCTTTCTAGTCCGTAAGTCCTCGGCGTTTTCGTCGAAATGTGCAAGTATTGGCAGCGATTGCAGGCGTCGCATCAGTTCTTCAAATGCTTCGACTTGCGGCGTCTCGCACTTGAACTCGACGTCGGCCTTCGTGAGGTACGGCAGTGGCTCAGCGATCCGTGAAAAGTCCTTGACGAAGCGCCTGTAATAGGCGTGCAGTCCAAGAAATCTACGGACTGTCTTCTTGTCGGCGGGCGGAGGATAGTCAGCGATGGCCGCAGTTTTCTGTGGGTCGGGGCGCACTCCAGACTTGGTGATGACGTGGCCCAAGAACAAGAGCTCCTCGTATGCGAAGCGGCACTTTTCTGGCTTTAACGTGAGTCCGGAGGTCTTGATTACTTGAAGAACTGTTTCAAGGCACTGGAGGTGTTCCTCGAAGCTTGAGGCAAACACAACGACGTCGTCCAAATAGATGACGCAAGTCTGCCACTTCAAGCATGCCAGTATTATCCATGACGCGTTGGAAAGTCGCATGTGCCGAGCAAAGACCAAACGGCATGACCTTGAACTCGAACACTCCGTCTGGTGTCATAAAGGCAGTCTTCTCCCGGTCCCTCTCGTCGACTTCGACTTGCCAGTAGCCGGTTTTGATGTCCATTGACGAAAAATACTTTGTGTTGTAGAGTCGATCCAAGGCGTCGTCAATACGTGGGAGAGGGTATACGTCCTTCCTCGTGATCTTATTGAGGTGACGATAATCGACGCAGAAACGTAGCGTTCCATCCTTCTTATTTACTATAACACCATGGGGGACGCCCACGGACTCTTGGACGGCTGGATGATGTCGCGTAGCATTTCGTCGACTTGTTGCCTTATAGCCTCGCATTCGCGCGCCGAAACTCGGTACGGGCTTTGACCGAGTGGGCGGACATATTCGTCGGTTATGATGCGGTGCTTGGCGACAGGGGTTTGCGAACTTTTGACGACGACGAGAAGCAGTCCTTGTATTGCAGGAGCAGAGCTTTTAGCTGTTCTTTCTTATGATTTGGAAGGTTCTCATTGACATCGAAAGTTAGTTCTGGTACTACAGTCGTCGTTGCAGGTGCACTAGAATCCGTGAAGGCGAAAGCACCGCTGGATTGTAATATTTCGTCGATGTAGGCGACCGTGGTGCCTTTGTTAATGTGCTTGTATTTGTGGCTGATGTTCGTGAGCATCACTCTTGCTTTCCCTTCACGTAGCTCAGCTATGCCTCTAGCGACGCAAATTTCACGGTCGTGCAGTAAGTGATGATCGCCCTCGATGACGCCCTCCATGTCTGCAGGCACTTCGGTACCGACGGAAATCATTACGCTAGAGCGAGGCGGGACGGTGTCTTGTTCTTCTAGCACATTCAAGGCATGGTAACTGATGTTTGTATCTGGTGGTATCGCGTTGTGCGTTGAAAGCGTTATCGACTTGGACCTTAAGTCAATGACTGCACCGTGTTGGTTTTGAAAGTCCATGCCTAGGATATCATCCCTGGAGCCGTGCTGCAGGATTACGAAGCTCGCCGGGTAAGTGCAGTTGTTTACCGTGACTCACGCTGTGCAGATTCCAGCCGGCGTTAATAGGTGGCCTCCCGCTGCCCGGATATCGGGTCCTTGCCAGGCTGTTTTCACCTTCTTCAACTTGGCGGCGAACTCGCCACTGCAGACGGAATAGTCGGCTCCAGTGTCGACGAGAGCGGTGACGTTATGACCATCGAATAGCACGTCTAGATGGGTTGACCATCGTATGGCGTTACGGTTAAGTCGTGGCGTCGGATCACGGCTGCGTCGGCTTGCTCCGCTGCTGGTACGTCGCGTTGGTAGGTCTATTTGCGGCGGCGAAGGCTCTTGCCAGGCACTATGCTGATATCTCGTCATGATGATTCGCGAATATAGTTCGTCAGCGGCGCAGTATCTTCAGCATTGCGCCGTACAGCAACCGCACCTCCATGGGTTGGTGCATCTAGTTTCCTGGGTAAGGGCTGGAAGATTGGCCCCAGGTTGGGCCTGCATATACAGCCGGTGATGCGGCGAGATGTTGCGGCCTGGTGACAGCGAGCGTGAGGGTCATTGTGGTTGCCACTGGGCTCTCGCGAGGTAATCGGTGATGTCACGTGGTCGCTCTCCAAGCTGTGGACGTGGCGCCTAGATGGCGAATCCTTGCAGCCCCACAAAAGCAAGCTACACTCCAACCACAACGAAAGCGGCGAACACAGACGGCGATCGTCGAAATCTGATCAGCGGCGAAACGCGTCGGCTTTTATACATTAGTCATCGAAGGTCCCAGAATAATCCCTGGTAACCGCGTGTCTTCCAGAAAGTTCTAGATAATTCGCGTCGCTCATACAATCAGAATACATGAGCGTCGGTGACAAGAGACAACGGATAGAAGCATATATAACGTTCGAGAAACTTCCGATACATGCAGGCGCGTCCTGTGCCTAGCGATTACGTTTAACATTTGCTGGCCTGTAAATAATGGTCACCGGTGACAGATAAACATGTTAAAAATTAAATATGGGGTTTTATGTGCGAAAACCACGATCTCATTATGAGGCACGCCGTAGTGGGGGGCTTCGGAAATTTGAACCACCTGGGGTTCTTTAACGTGCACCTAAATCTAAGTACACGGGTGTTTTCGCATTTTGCCCCCATCGAAATGAGGCCGCCGTGGCCGGGATTCGATCCCGCGACCTCGTGCTCAGCATCCCAACACCATAGCCACTAAGCAACCATGGCAGGATGAAGGCCTCGCCCAGCGATCTCCAATGACCCCTATCCGGCGATGTATAAAATATGTGCCTTATTTAAAGCTACATAGTTTAACACTACATAGCTAAACTCAGTTATTTTTCTGAAATAACTAGTCAGTTGTTCCTCTTAGACGCTTATGTTGTCTGTGCATGAAAGTCTCTCCTCTTATTTGCTCAAATTACAACTTAGTTAACGAGCTCTTGAAACTTATATCGCTTTGGTAAATACGTTGCTATGTGTTTTTGGACTCACGCGCTAAGATAAAAAAAAAAACGTACCTTGCTTTATAAATGCAGTGGATGAAATTGCTGTGAAAAGACAAAGCCGTGTAATGCATTTGAGCTTTTCATTACATGCCTATAGTCCGGAAGATTATGCAACCAAATGATTCTGTATTATTACATTCTCAAATTCCTACGGCATTTCCCCTATGTGGAGAAGCCAGTTTAACTTTTAAATGATTCACAATTCGACTTTGTGATTTTTCGACCATATATTTGATAGAGAGAAATGTGCATGACCAATAGGAACGCATGTTGGAGGCAAAAATTCTTATCAAATTTTGCAAAATATTCTGTGTTTACCAACAGAACAGCATATTTCTACCCTGGAACAGATAGGAAATTGAAATGAATCACATGCATCAAATTTTGCATTGCGAGTATTATGAAGTACAGTTTCAGTTTTATTTCTTTCAATTTATGATATATGATAGTTGATGTGATGACTTCAATTTCCTGTTTTATGTTTAGGCTACTGACACTGCAGAAACTATATTTTTTGTCATAATACGGAATACAGGCCGCAGAGTGCGGCTCATAAACACATCGGGATAATGAGGTGTAATTTGTGGATACATTTCTCGCTATGGATAATATAGGAGCCGCTTTCCTCGCAAATATGTCTTGGTTGAGAGCGCATGTGCTGAAAGTGGACTGATTGTCCGCGCTTTCCGTGCAGCTACCAAAGTGACTGACAGCCTTTTGCTGTTTAAAGGTTTAAGTCTTTGGATGCCATGTGCCTGAAATATACACAAACAACGCGCTTGTCCGGAACCAGCAAGGTTCCGGCCAAGCGCGAAGGGAGGGATTACCCTTCTACGGGTTAGTGGCGTCCTTGAGCAAAAAATAAAAACCGGGGAGTGACAAGTCATTTTTAACGACGGGCTGTCGCTCTTATCGCTATCACAAATGACGACTTGCGCCAACGTACGGCGCTTTGTCGGGAAGCTGTTATGGTTCGTTCTTTAGAAAGCGTATTTATTTTTTTCCGCAACGTAACTTAGGTCATCGGGGCAGATTTTAAAACATAAACGTCGTGTGTCAGGCGGTTGTACCTAGGTGACATGAACGCCCGAGAAAGATGGACTTGTACAGTCACTTTCTTTTGGAAGCTCTGATAACGTTGCAATTTAAGCCACAATAGAACTTCGTACATGGTATTTTCCTAACAGCCTAACAGAAGGCTAATCAGTCCTCATATTATTAAACTTATAACTTTTTAGCAGAGACACTCTCCGATGATTTCAATATGTATACAATAAAGAGCTCTGTAATTTCTACCGTGACTTTACGTAGGTACGTTGGCGCACTTGATGTAATAATCCCAGTCAGCCTACTCACATATACCGCATTACTAATCACATCTATCGGCTACATCCCAAGAAGCAATTGCCTACCTATTTTGATTACTTAAGACTCGGTAGGCTTAAGACAGGCCAAAATTGGAATAGAAATGCGTAGTATGGAATTAGTATGGAACCTACAGTGATATAGAACGTATGCATTACACTCGAGTCTGTCCACAATCGGACATTAACATTCATTTACTCTGACTCTTCATTTATCATCAGTGTTAATAAACAAAACGCATGCTGTGCCGATCTTTCCCGCCACCTCACTCAGCTGGGCGTAGGCTACCACTCTGCGTCTGCTACAAACAAATACGTACCCGCCCGCCTCCATCTTATATTCCCTGAAGTACCCCCAACTGCCGGTGCTGTGGCACTCACCCGGCTACGCTTCCGTATATGCTGTGGGAGTGCCCAGCACAGTACACACACATTCACACCACGACCCTCTCGTCGAGGTTGCGTGAGGCTCTGCGGAGCTCCGCTCTCGACGACCAAACCTGGGCGACCCAGCACACCCGTGAGGTGGCGGCGTGGCAAGCTCTCGACGTCCCCTCATGGGAGGCTTAGGCCCGGCCATCATAAAGTGCTGGTTCTACAATAAATGTTATTCCCCCTCCTGAGCATCTATCGCTAGGTTTGCGTCGTCAAGTCGCCTGAGCTTGCAGAATTTCTACAATTCTACGCTCCGATATTCCATCATCGAGAGCTCGGCGCCTGTCATCACGAATAAGCTAAAAAGCAACCTCGCCTTCAGAACGTATAGTCAGCGTCAAAAGCTTTCGTACCCCGGAAGATGAAAAATATTTATGTTTCTACGCCTGAGGCACGCATCGTGGCATTCAGATTTACAGCGTGTACTATTCTAGAGTAAACAAAAGTTTTGCATACTTTTACTGGCTGCGGGCGTAGCTGCGTTGAAAATGAACGTATTTGCAGAATCTCCGCCACGTAAACTTTTGACGACGACTGTGCCTTTGAACACCAGTATTTTCTTTATTCTGCACACATTTTTTTAATGAATGGCCTTCCAGCCAATGTCGTGGAGTGCTTACACCTGGTTAATTATCAGGACAGCCATCTCAGACATGACTAATTAATTAGAAGAACTAAATTATTATGTAGTACGTCGTTATTATCACCAATGAGGTGTAATAAATATGTAAACAAATAAAGGATAATAACATTGCCTATGAAATTTTACTCAAATCTCAGGACTACTTCAAAACTTCGCCTGTTCGTCTTGTGTACGTCCCTATGCTTTCTAGGAAACTGAAAGGGAAAAATTCAAGGGTGAAATTGACATCTCTTGTGGCACCATGGCAGAAAAGGGAAGGTGTGGCTTAGTGGGCCCATATGAAAGGATCAGCTGTGATTGTGCTACTCACGCACAAGGAATGACACTTTTGTATTTTATTTACAGGCAGTAAAGTGATAAATGGTGTCAGTGGACGCTGGCGTGATCATGACAATACCGCCGTACCGATATGGGTCATAAACGATTCTAATAAGGGAACATTTCTGCAAACCCTCATGGTTCTTTCTCATGTTTCTTCAATTGTTCAAACACGTTAAATTTAGGGTAGGAGAATATTCTCAGAGAATTACTGAATAATTGTACCAGTAATTATATCATGGTGTGCGATCTGATTGAGCAATAGAGTTAAGAACAGAACAGCAGAATGCCATAGCAACTTTCGTGATTGTAGCCGAAAACAATGTCTTCTAGCAACAATTTGTGGGCATAACTCAAAAAGGGTGTGGTCTGTCATTGGAATCGTTCTCTATTTTTACTCGACAAACTACATTAACACGTCCCAGTGTCTTTTCGCATAATTTCCAATACTCATCTGCGTGCGTCGTGGCAAAAGGGTATGAAGACCTTTAGTATTTCTGGAATTTCGTGAAGGTATATGGGAATGGTTCAAATGATAAGACACGTGCGTTGCATATTGAGGATAGAATGTTTATGTTTCGAGGTATCGGTTTGTACTAAGTAAAAAAGCTTGTGAAATAATTCGGACAGCCTTCATTGCACCGAAGATCCGGTACGCAAAAATTCTGCTTGATATAATGCAAATATGCAATAATGTCAAATAGCTTCTGTATTCCTTTGTAAGAATACTACGTCTGGGCTGCATGCCATGTTTTCTACTTCTGTGTCTTTTAATTGCACACAGGGGACGCTATTTATTTTTGTGGTACGTTTCAGCTGAACAAAAGTCTCACCAACACGCCTTTCCATGACATAGCTGAAGAGGCAAAAATATTTCTTAGTAATGTCTTTATAATGTTTGCCTTAAGAAAGAAATGAACTTTGAAAACACGTAACCTGAGTTTATTGTCTAAATACATTACACCTAAAGTGCAAAAGAAGTTTGGAAAGCACGTTCGCATGTTCACCGAAACCAGCAGCAATTTCTTAGGAAGACGTTGGTACAGTAGAAAGAACGAACAAGAACCGTAACTAAATGACCTGCATTTCGGAATATGTCATCTGGCGGAAACCGCCAAACCTAAGCAGCGACAGAGTGATAAAAAAATAGCGGCTCCGCTGGCTTCGAACCTGCGAACTCACAATCGTGGTATCAGTGATCCTAATCTGTGGTCGCGCAGAACACTCGGCTATCGGTTCGACGTGCTGCTCGAGGCAAAACTAGGTTGATATACGTACCACAATAAATTCTGCGACCTTGTTATGAAAACTGCGATTTTGGAACGACTTTTTTGCCATTTCAAGAGTTGCTGCTGCAACTAGCAGAAAGCTAAATCGTTGAAGTTGATAAATCCCCGGTAATACGTTGATCGATGCAATAGGCTCATCGGAAATTGCTTTTACTGGCCAAAAAAGCCTCAAAAGTTTGGCCTTTTCCATAGACTCCCATACTTCGAACTTCGCTCGCAATTTGGAACGGGTTTTCTGTCGTAAGTAATGGTACCGCTTGCATGAGATGTGGGGCTAAGCTCCTAGAGCCTATTTCCGCGGTAATATTTGAAAGATGGCTTCTATGATTAGTTATTTGGGAAAAACGACGCACTCCCATGGAAAACACGCATGTTTTCAGAAGCGGCCGCTAGAGCTGTTCGGCGATGTCCCAGATTCCTGGTATTGTGCCGCAACGCAGGCATTGGGAGAGCGAGAGTGGTGCTAGGTCGCATGCCGTTGTCGTCGGTTTTCTCTGCTCTCATTTGAATGCTAGCTGCGAACTGATCCGAATGTACATCATTTGTCACGTGACTGATTCGTTCGCGATCACGTCCGCCGTGTCAACTCAGGTTAAGTGAATTGCCGGGCCTGCCAGCACTTGCTGTCGCGCAAGAGTTTTGAGACCGTGGTCTGGTTCACTATCTCTGCAAATGGTCGCTAAACAAGAACCAGATCCCTCGCTAACAGTAACGAAAGCTTCACCCAAAGAGATTCCCACAGAGCGGTGGCATTAGGGGCGCTATGAAGTAAAGCTATTGCAAAACTGTTGCTGATCTATTTCTGCAATGAGTCCTCAGCGAAGGGTCAAAATGTTACGGGCCACCCCCATTTCGCCTGTCTCTCACACTGCATTGCGAGAAACCACCTGGGAGAATGGGTTTTAACACATAGTATTTTTTTCTTTGGCAATATAACGTTCCCGAGACTTTTGGCACGTATACGACATCGATTCTGACAACTCTTGTCCGCTGAAGATTCTTTTTATTAGATTTTTTAACGTTCTGTTGCAAGACGCCGCGATTTTCGACCAGTCACCGGAGCTTAGCAAGGCCAAGCGGGCCAATTGCCAGCGTCAGCACCACCAGCCTCATGAGGTGATCTATTTTGACCCCAACGAAAACCCTTTCCACTTCTGCGTGCTTCTTGCCTTTTGTCAGTCCACTAGATAATAAAAACCAGTCAAGGTAGGCAATGCTGGGCGCTATGACCTAAAGCTATTCCAAACGTTTCTATTTTCAATTCTGCAATCAGGCCTTCACGATTGGTCAAAAGTTTTTCAGGCTACCTCCACTTCGCCTGTCTTTCACGCGACGTCACAAAACCTCGATAGCTCCCAATCTAATATGGCGTGTATGCATATATTACGCATGATTAGACCGAACAAAAGAAAAAAATATTTTTAATTAGACACTTGTTGCCATTAGCCCTCTGCTCTTGGTCAAAACCTTTCAGACTGCACCTACTTCGCCTTTCTATCGCGCGAATTGACAAAATCGCGAGAACTCACCTCGTCAAAGTGACATGTACGCGTAATCGATGCATTGATATGCCGAACAAAACTGACTTGTTTGCTGAATTTTGGAGACTGCCCCGTTCCGAAGAAATAGAAGATGCCTGCCCGCCGATCGCTCACGCACTGGCTGCTCGTATTTGCCGGAGACCATGGATTTTTTACGTCTAATAAAGCTTTTTTGCATGGCAGCCCTATTGAAAAAATGTGAACGAGAATGTACGAGAAATAGTGTACGCGATTATTGCTCCGTAGACTGTGCGAGAAACTCGTTCAGTCTGCGAGAACTCGTTGAGTCTACGAGAACCTCGTACAGTCTACGCAGCAATCATCGCGTACATTTCTCGCACACGTGTACGAGATCGCGTTCTTGTCACTGAACGAGATTCTCGTACATTATGAACGAGTTCGTTTCTACGAGCTGAGTGCGTACAAGATGACGAGCTTGTACAACCTGCGAGAGTATGCACCCTGAAAAAGATACGCACCTCATATTCATATTTAGTATAATAATGCAAATACAATTCTTGTAAATACAAGTGTTCATGCATGAACACTTGTGCTGACCTTACTGCAGTGTTGTGTCGCTGTAATGGTTTGTTCAGAAATCTACAGTAAAGAGTTATGTTGAGGTGAAACAAAATGTCAGGTGAGGTAATGGTTTGTACTTGTTAATAAACAAGCACACGTTACACAGGTTCTTCAGCACACCTATTCAAGCTTACAATAATAGTGAAGTCCTCCGATTTTAAGCAAGAGCACGTCACACATCTCGCAAGCGTTGTTTATTGGACCTTGAATGGTACTTCAATAGACCCAGTCTGTTGACAGAAGACCACTGGAATGTGTTGCTTGAGTGAGAGCTTGCCGCGCACCTGAAAAAGTAAACAAAAGCCAACAGTTTTTTTTTCACACATGCAATAAGATAACACATAGGCAAAAGCAGTTTAGCTGACATTCACACAGGTAAGAATGCTTTAGCATTCAGAACATGCGATACTGAACAAAATTTATTAAAATAAGTGGGGTTTCCTGCAATGCTTATGACTCCTAAGGAAATGTGCATTATAGTGTCGTAGAATAACCTGTTACATTAGCAGATCACTGAAACAAGTGTTATTACAGTAAAAAAAGGCATTATTTGAGTAATAATAATTAGTAGTACTGAAGCAACATAAGTAACATGCATAAAATCTACTTTTAGAGAGCAGCATCACAGTCGAGCTAATTAATTACTTGGAAACTGCTATTCTGCCAGCAAAACTAAAAACTCGTGGTGGCGTAGTGGCTTTGGCATTGCACTGCTAAGCCGAATGGCGCAGGATCAAATCCCATGCCACAACGGCCACATTTTCATGGCAAGCAAAGTGCAACAACACCCCCAGAAGGTGCATTGGGCACATACCCCCGGTGTTCAAAGTTTAATCCAGAGTTCCCACTACAGTGTCCCCAAGAATCATATTGTGCAGAAGGACTTGGTGTTAGGCAAGTTGCTGTTTGCTGAACGACATAGCGCAAAGGCACCAAATACACAGAAGATACACAGACACACGTCCACAGGCGCTACTACAACTTTATTTGAAGCACAGCGGAGATACGTATTGTACTCCTCACAACGCGCAGGCGCACCAGCTACTTCGGGCAGAGCACAGAGGGGCGATTATCAGGCTAACACGATCATCTTTGAAGATCTAAGAAAAGCAGTTCCACATCATGAAAACAATATAGGTCAACTTTCACAAGCACTACTTTTTTTCTTTTATGTAAAATGCTTCCAACAGCTCACGTGCTGTTTTATCTTTAGTTCTGCCCAGGATTTCCCATCATGAAATCTCGCACGACAAGGACAGGCTTTACATTGTGCTGAAAGATGCGCATTCAAGTATTTCGTCGTGTTGTTAGCATGCTCCATGATTCGATCATTGATGCAGCGGCCAGTTTGTCTACATAGGACTTTCCACAAGACAGTGGGATTTCATAAACCCCTCTGGTAGCACATCGCCAGTAAGGTGTGACGTGTTGTACTTGGCAGCCTACGTTAGATCTGCCAATTATGCGGGGACACAGTTGGGCCAGCATATTGGGAAAAGAGAACACTACAAAAGCGGGCACACTGGTGAATGAGGCCAGAGCTGGTGAGCCGAGTGGCCCAAGAACGCAAGTTGTACCGTATGTGTATAAGTTGAGCCACAATTTAAAGAAAGTGGCGAACAGGCATGGAGTGCCTCTATTGTTCTCTGTTCCCAATAGGCTGGCCCGAACGTGTCCCCGCATAATGGGCAGATCTAAGGTAAGCTGCCAAGTACAACATGTAACACCTTACGGGCAACGTGGTCCCGGTGTGGTTTATGAAATCCCACTGCCTTGTGGAAAGTCCTATGTAGGACAAACTGGCTGCTGCATCAATGATTGAATGAGGCATGCTAAAAACATGACGACAGACTTGAATGCGCATCTATCAGCAAAAAAAACCTGCCCTTGTCGTGCGAGATTTTATGATGTGAAGATCCCAGGCAGAAGTAAAGATAAAATCGCATGTGAGCTACTCAAAGCGTTTTACATAAAAAGTAGTGCTTGTGTAAGTCAGACCTCTGTTGTTTTGTACGACGCGGAACTTGCTTTCTTTAGATCTTCAAAATGATTGTGTTACGAATAATCGCCCTCTGTTGTCTTCCCGAAGTGGCTAGTGCGCCTGTGCATTCGGAAGAGTAATATACAGTATCCTGTTGTGTTTCGAAATTAAGTTATTAGCAGCACCTGTGACATGTTTTCGTATATCATCTGTGTATTTGTGCCTTTGCCCTGCAATATGTCGTTCAGCAATCATATTGAGGTTTTGACAAATAAAACCCAAAATTTTATTAAAGGCAATAGTACTGCATAAGGCCAAATGCTTATATAGAATCATCTGACAGCAGCTACGTTTAACAAAATTTAATACTTTCTAAAACAAGAAACTTTCAGATGGTTTGAGGCAAAAATCTACTTATGCCAAAATTATTGTCATTAATTTTATATGGCCCATCTGCCTTACTTTCTTTTTAACCCAAAATTATATATGCAGTGCAGGTGCTCCCCACACCTAAAGAAATTGTCACCGTTCCTTAAAGTGCGTAGTTTGTTTCAAATGACAACACAAGTATGCTTTGCGATTGTTAGCCAATGAAATGATTGTCAACGCCTTGAAATCACGGACTCCTGGACAGGATAACTAGTCACATTAGGCACCCTTTCATCAGTTTTTGTCCACAAAATCAAGCAAGTAAAACATTACCCTGAGTCTGCAACTGTAATGCATTCTGTTTGTAATGATAATTTTATGGTCATTGACCCAAGCCAAGCCAAAAAAGCTCCCTTTCTGGAGCCGAGACAGGTTCCTGAATTACACCATGGAAGGTAAGCTCGGTGGCCCTTGTCCTGCTTCAGAAAGAGCTTACTGCGGCACGTTACACGATGCAGCTTACTTTCGTTAGTGTTGGGTGAAGTGCCAGTGTTGAAGTTGTCTTTTGCGCAGAATGGCAGTTTCAGGTTCAGTGGGCCTGTAGGAGACAAGCTCAAGATAACTTCCTGGTTTGAACAGGCCTGTTTTGGTTATAATACATCAAGCTTTCTTGTGACTGCCCGCACAGGTGGTCCCGTTAGTCTCGCTGTGAAGTTGACATTCAGCGTATTCCCAGAAGACCCGAATAATGGTCTGCTCTAGTTCACACGCTCTTGATTTTCTGTCAGCACTCTTGAACTCTTGCTGCCAGTAATTTCTTCCCAGCTGGCCGAATTATCTCGAGGCCCCACGCTGACACTACCGATGCTTTCAAGTGTAGACTTTTCAGGATAAGGTTCTTTGCAGGAAGGTGGCACTTACAGATTTCTATTCTGGACGCGAGTGAGACGAACCAGTAAGTCTTGGTAACAATGTTTTGTACATAAGTTCTGTAGAAGGTATTATCAAGGGTTCGACGAAAATTCATTTAGCCAGGTAACGACTATGAAGTTGTGGTGAATGACCAAGTGCTTATCATCGTGTTAGTGACGACACAATTTTTCGTAAAACGTTTAACTCCAACAGGACTACACACAAGATGTAACCAAGACTTGCCGGTTCATTTCACTCAGGTCTTGAATAGCCACCTGTAAGTGCCACCTTTTTTTAAACCACACTTGCAAAGCCAGGAGTCTTATCCTGAAAAGTCTTCAATTGAAGACATCAGTAGTGTCAGTGTGGGGCCTCAGGATAATTCAGCAAGCCGAAGAAATTGCTAACAGTACAAGTAAAAGTATGCCAACAGAAAATGAAGGGCTTGGAAGCCGATGTATTCTTCGCAAAGTGTCAACTACAGGGTCATTGTTCACGAGTTCCCGGATGCGTAACTCCATGCCAACTTCATGCCGACGCTAAGGAAACACCAGGGCAGGCAGTTGCAAGAAAAGAAATTCAGTGCTCTAAGAAAAATGCGGCCACTCAAACCATGAAAGTAATGTTTAACTTGTCTTCTTACAACTACACTGAACCTAAACATGCTGTTTTGGGCAAGGGAACAAACATCAACACTGGTGCCTTGCCTGACTCTATGAGTCATCTGCGCCCATGAATGGTGCCGTCAGTGCACTTCCTTCCGAAGATGAGGCCCGCACCTGCACTGTCAGTGTGCTGTACAAATTTCAGAAGCACATCCCACAAGCTTGTCTGCCTAGCAAAGAAGCTGTGTGGGGCTCCAAAACCCATAGAACCAACGAACACAAACCCAAACCTCGTCCCTTCAACTCTCGCTTTATATTGCTGTGCAAGCAGTAAAATTGGATGGTGTTAGCAGTGTTCTGTCCTGTCACCTCCTTGCCTTTCCTATGAATTTTATGCTAAATAAGGCTTTTTCTTGGTGAAAGAGTGCTAGTTTAAGGCATAAACCAGCTCCATGGCAGTTTGCAATTAAGGAATGTAAACATTTGCTGAAAATAGGTCCATGAAGAATATTTCAAAAAGAGCACTTTAAAAAACACACACGTGTATCTATCACCAAGGCCAACCCTTGTGTCTTCTATCTCAACATATTTCTCAAAAGTCAAGCTCAAAACTGATATCCAGGTGCAAGCTCTCCATATATTACCTTGTCAATGATGAAGCAAAGCACGCTGGTGCCTGGATGTTGTGGGACCAACTCAGGCGTGGATCAGCACTGATCAGCAACACAGCACAGTCTGCTTACACTTTCTCTGCAGGCCCAGCCATACCTGCATTAATACAAGTGGGCTTAGTGTCACGTGAGTATAATATAAAAAGTGACACCGTGAACAAATCAATCCTTGTTCGGTATACATATGAAAAAATGTAGATATTCTCCATATAGCAAGCTTCACTTTGAGTAACAAATCCTGCACTATAAGAAAAATATGATGCATGAGCCATCTATGCAAGAAAATTAATTGAAGATCCCTTTTTTTTGCCTCCCTCCTCCTCCTTGTGTATAGGTGGCAGTCAGGTTAAGTAAAGTAGGCCAGAAAGCCACATAGTGTAAGCAAAGGTGGTCACTTGGTGGGCCAATTCTGATACCATAGCACGACATGCATTCTGCAGGCACTGCAATGTTAAAGCACCCATAAGCCTAGCAGCATTACCAATAGGGCTAACCAATAAGTGTCCCCAGCAGCATAACTCAGCATGTCTACCAGGAGGCTTTCATTACACTTTGACAACTATCCTCCTACGGCTTGAGCCCAATTTTTCAACAGAAGACAAGCTTCTGCATCTGCACAAGGGCACTTTAAACAGTACCACAATAGCTTCCTACCTAATCCCACCTTTAAAATGACATTGGTAAGTTCAGTACCATGTGTAGAACCAATCAAATTGTTCTGCAATCAAGTAAGCATCCCCTTTTCATACACGCAAATATCAGCAACACTACTACTGCCATATGGACATTTTGTAGACAAAAACACCAAGCGCAAGAGCTGAAGCTTGGGCAAGTTGGTAACAGTTCATTTTGATGGTGTTCATGGCACCACATGCCAAAAGAATAAGCGACAGGCCGACAGTGAAAAATAACTGTCCTCTTTCACACTCTGTGTGTCCCTTATCTCCTTAGAAAGTGTGCACTGTGAATAGCATGGAAAGGAACATAAGAGATCAGATAATGCTACAATAGATAAAAGAAAACATGCTCTCTGATGCAACACGTCTTTAAGCAACTTAATTTTCAACCAACATCCTAAGCCTGCCGCGCTTAAAAAACTCACTGAAGTTGCTGTGTAAGACAACAGCTTGCTTTTACAAAAAATAGAGTTAAACTTATTCTATTATTTTTGCAAACTGGTGCTTCAGTACTGTGAAAAGGTGGTATTATTGAAAACCAGCTTAATTTTTGTGTAATAAAAAACCTAGTCAGCTACAGAGATCAGGCTTGATATAAATCTGCCAGTGAACACGGTAAATCAATATTTCCATGACTGTTGAGGTAAAAAGAATCGTTGACAAATTCCCAACACACTATGCATGTTTTGGAGAAGACAGTGCTTTTCTACTGCAAGCATTTAACAGAGCCCCAGTGAATACAGTCTTATATAACTTATTGCAGGACATTTCAAACAGATCCTCTTTATGGCTTCTTAGGGACTTGGGTAATGAAGAGTAAGTGCAGTGACATCTCTGAGCACCTCAAAGACAATACTGGTGATTACATGGCAACACAACTGCTGACATGCAAGATAACTTTCGGGCAGTGTTGTCTCATGCCACATCAATCAGACAAAACTTTAAAGGGACACTTAAGGGAAAAATAATTATTTGAGATGCATTATTGAATTACTCTTCCGCAAACCCAGAAAGACTGCAGTTATCCAAAAGTAGAGGCTTGATAAGCTAGAAAATACACAAGAACGATGTACAGGTGGTGAAACCACAATAAAGTTCCCACACCTGCTGGCTGTCTGCTAAGGCCTAGTTAATTTGTTTTTGGCAAAAATTGACTATATTGCATTCTAAAAGAGGCAAGAACTGAACTTAGCAATTTTGGAGCAAGTGTACTGAACCGCAACAGCCAAAATACGAAAATACTCTGGAATGCATGATGTCCTCCAACGTACGATGTTTCGCCACAAAATTTGGCAGGAAATGCCACTTTAACCTTCATTTTCTTTTTGCAATAAATAACCTCTCATCACAAAACTAACACAAAAAAAGAATACATGATGCGTCTAAACTGTCTCCAAACAAAAAATGTGTCCGGAGTCATTTTACACATTCAAACCACTTATTTTTGGCCTTGCTTAAAGTGCCTTTGTGTGTCATGCAACATGAAACTGAAAAACAGGATTCACTGTAAAGGGAGAAATAAATGGGGCTCGCCTAGCGTGACGTATCTGCACAGGCTTAAGAGAATGATGATGATGAATATGTTGTTTTCTGGCGCAAGGGCCAGCTATGGCCAAAGAGCGCCAAGACGTGGTGTACTGAGGAGCAATGGTATGATCAATGACAGTGGGTAGGTGTAGGGTGGCTGTAAAGGGGCCTAAATCCTGCGCACTAAAGTGCGTAAAAGACAAAATTAATAAGATCATGACAATGATGTGATAGCGCAATGAATATGGTATAAAAAAGCTGTGAGCGATACAAGGCACTACTGCTCACAGAGACCCTAGAAGCAAGAGCCGGAGGAGAGTGCATTTCAAAATGCTGTCGCAGCAGCGTCCTCTGAAAGAGGACCTGCTACGAATCTCTCGGGCGAAGAACTTGCAAATGTCGATGTCGTTTAAAAAGGCTAAAACTGAGTCTGCTGAAATACCGGGTCATTAGCTAAAAACATCGCTGGGTGAAGGTATGTTTCTCTCTATAGCTTGAACAAATGTTTCTTTCTTCAGGTTCTATTAGAGGACACTGCACTAGGATGTGAAGTACAGTAAGTACCTCCCCACATCTAGTACGGGTCGGGGGTTCGCCTCCAACAACAAGTAATTGTGCTGCCGTAAGTGTGTCCTATTCTGAGCCTACAGAATAGGACATCATTTCTTCTAGATTTCGTGGTGGATGGCCAGTTCCCTAAGCGAGGCTTAATTAAATGAAATTTGTTTATACTCTGGGCGTCCCACAAACCTTGCCAGTGGGCTCGAAGTCTCTTACGTAGATATGCTTCATATCGGACAGGGACGGGCATGGGGGTGTTTCCAGCTTTTGCGTCGATGGATTGGCAATCGGTCTGCCAGTACATTTCCCTCGGTGGCCT